>NC_060274.1:48628358-48797053 GCF_021613505.1 Equus quagga | reverse complement strand
GATCAGAGTGATGTTGGCTTCATAGAATGTGTTAGGGAGTACTCCATCTTCCTCAATTTTCTGGATAGTTTGAGAAGGATAGGTATTGAATCTTCTTTGAATGTTTGGTAGAATTCTCCAGAGAAGCCGTCTGGTCCTGGACTCTTATTTTTGGGGAGGTTTTTGATTACCGTTTCTATTTCTTTACTTGTGTTTGGCGGAATATACTCCATTTCTTCCTGATTCAGTTTGGGGAGGTTGTAAGAGTCTAGGAATTTGTCCATTTCTTCCAGGTTGTTCAATTTGTTGGCATATAGTTTTTCATAGTATTCTCTTGTGATCCCTTGTATTTCTTTGGTATCTGTTGTGATTTCTCCTCTCTCATTCCTAACTTTACTTGTTTGCGATTTCTTTCTTCTTTTCTTGGTGAGTCTGGCTAAGGGTTTGTTGATTTTGTTAATTTTTTCGAAGAACCAACTCTTTGTTTCACTTATCCTTTCTACTGTCTTTTTTGTTTCAATATCATTTACTTCTGCTCTTATTTTTATTATTTCCCTTCTTCTACTGACTCTGGGCTTTGTTTGTTCTTCTTTTTCTAATTCTGTTAGGTGTCGTTTGAGGTTGCTTATGTGAGCATTTTCTTATTTAGTGAGGTGAGCCTGTATTGCGATGAATTTCCCTCTTAGGACTGCTTTTTCTGCATCCCAAATGATTTGGTATGACCTGTTCTCATTTTCATTTGTCTCCAGATAACATTTGATTTCTTCTTTAATTTCTTCAATCATCCATTGTTTGTTCAGTAGTGTGTTGTTTAGTCTCCACATTTTTGCACCTTTCTCTGCTTTATTCTTGTAGTTGATTTCTAGTTTCATAGCATTATGATCATAAAAGATGCTTGATATTATTTCAACTCTCTTGTATTTATTGATGTTTGCTTTGTTTCCCAAAATATGGTCTATCCTTGAGAATGTTCCATGTGCACTTGAGAAGAATGGGTAACCTGCTGTTTTTGGATGAAGTGTTCTATATATATCTATTAAGTCCATCTGGTCTAATTTTTCATTTAATTCTATTATTTCCTTGTTGATTTCCTGTCTGGATGTTCTGTCCATTGGTGTTAATGGTGTGTTGAGGTCCCCTACTATTATTGCATTGTTGTTGATGTCTTCTTTTAGTTCTATTAAGAGTTGCTTTACAAATTTTGGTGCTCCTGTGTTGGGTGCGTATATATTTATAAGTGTTATGTCATCTTGGTGGAGAGTCCCTTTTATCATTTTACACTCTCCCTCTTTGCCTTTCTTTATCTGTTTTGCTTTGAAGTCTACTTTGTCTGATATTAGTATAGCGAGACCTGCTTTCTTTTGTTCATTATTAGCTTGGAGTGTTGTATTCCATCCCTTCACTCTGAGTCTGTATTTGTCTTTGGGGCTGAGGTGTGTTTCCTGGGGGCAGCATATTGTTTGGTCTTGTTCTTTGATCCATCTTACCACTCTGTGTCTTTTGATTGGAGAGTTCAATCCATTTACATTTAGAGTGATTATTGAAATGTGGGGGCCTACCGCTGCCATTATATGTCTTGTTTTCCAGTTCTCTTCAATTTCCTTTGTTTCTCGTCCCATGGTTTAATCTGTTCTGATGAAGAGCTGCTACTCTCTGTTGTTGTCCTTCTACTTATTTCCTTTGCTCTTGGTTTTGTAGCTCCTTTCCTTTTTTTGATTTTTCAGGAATGAGGGTTTTCCTGAGCATTTGTTGAAGAGGAGGTTTTGTGGCAATGAACTCCCTTAATTTTGTTTATCTGGGAAAGTTTTTATTTCTCCATCATATTTGAAGGATATTTTTGCTGGGTAGAGAATTCTCGGCTGTAGGTTTTTGTCCTTCAGATTTTTGAATATATCATTCCACTGTCTTCTAGCCTGTAAAGTTTCTGCTGAGAAATCTGCTGATAGCCTGATGGGGGTTCCTTTGTAGCTTAATTTCTTCTTCCTGGCTGCCCATCGTATTTTCTCCTTGTCGTTGACTTTTGCTAGCTTCATTACTATATGCCTTGGGGTTGGTCTTCTTGCATTGATAATGTTTGGAGATCTATTGGCTTCTGTCACATGAAGTTCCATCTCTCACCCCATGTTTGGGAAGTTCTCAGCCATTATTTCTTTGAATAGGCTTTTTGCCCCCTTCTCCTCTCTTCTCCCTCTGGTATACCTATAATCCTTACGTTGCATCCCGTAATTGCGTCAGATAATTTTCGGAGAGTTTCTTCAATTTTTTTAGTCTTAGTTCTCTCTTATCCTCTGCCTGCAGCATTTCTATATTCCTATCTTCCAAATTGCTAATTCTTTCCTCCATATTATCCTCCCTACTGTTCAGTGCATCTAGATTTTTCTTAATCTCCTCTATTGTGTTCTTCATTTCCAGTGTTTCTGTTTGGTTCTTCTTTATAGTATTGAACTCTTTTGTGACATAGCTCCTGAACTCGTTGAGTTATCTATCTGAATTCTCTTTTAACTCATTGAGTTTTTTAATGATGGCTGTTTTGAAGTCATCATCATTTAGGTTATATATTTCATTGTCTTTGGGATTGTTTTCTGTGTATTTGTCATTTTCCTTCTGTTCTGGAGATTTAATATATTTTTTCATATTGCTTGATGGTGTAGATTTGTGCCTCTGCATAGAGATAGAGTTTAGTTACTGCTTCCACTTGTTTCTACTGGTGTGGTGGGGGAACAGCTGTTTATACTGCACCAACCAGGAACCCTATGAGCTGTTGCTAACTGGGCCTGGGCTCCTCTTTGTAGTCACAGTGGTCCTGTTGGTTCCCTCTTCAGCTGTGGGGGCCGTCACAAGGTGGCTTCAGACTGCTAGTGCCTACTGTTGCAGACCACCTAGACGTGCTCCCTCCTTAGGGTCTGCAGTGGTGTTATGGGCTTTCCCAGTGGCCAGGGGCAGGATCACTTATATTTGCAGCTCTATCACTGTCAGCGCCCACAAAATCTCACTTGTTCACTATGAGTCACAGCAGAGCTATGGACATCTTCTGCAGTCTGTGGTTAGCTCACCTAGCTATGCTACTTTTGTCCCAGGGTCTTCCAGCCTTGTGGTTGCCAGGTGGGTGCTCTCTACTAGTGCTGTGCAGAGGCTTTTGCTGAGGCTGCTGTGAGACTGTAGAGTTTCCCCCTGGGCCATGGAGCCAGGTAGCTGGAATTCCACCCAGCCCCAGTCCTCTCCCCCAGGATCTCAGGGAGCCCCTTGCCCTGTCTAGGGGATAGCCGGAGACCTTGAGTTCAGAGGCAGCTGGCTGGCTGCTGCCCTGCCTCGGATTCTCCTCTTTGGGACCCTCTCAGTGTTGTGGGTGCTGGGCGGGGCCTCTCCGCTATTTGCAGGTAGAGACTATGCCTGCTGCCAGGACGGAAGCCCAGAGTTTTCCCCTGGGCCATGGTGCCAGCTGCCAGAACTCCACTCAGCCCCAGACCTCTCCGAGGTGATCTCCAGTAGCCCCATGCCCCGACCGGGTGATAGCTGCAGTCAGTGGGGCCAGTGGCGGCAGCTGGTGGGCTGCTGCCCTGTTTGGGATTCTCTCCAGGAGCCTCCCAGCATTGTGGATGCTGGGCAGGCCTCTCTGATAATGGCAGGTAGAGACTTTGCCTGCTGCCCAGACGGAACTCTGGAGTTTCCCCTCAGGGTCGCGGAGCCAGCTGCTGGATCTCCACCCAGCCCCAGTCCTCTCCCAGGAGATCCCCAGATAGTCCTGAGCCTGGATCGGCAACAGCTGCAGTCCGTGAGACTGGCAGCAGCAGCTGGCAGGCTGCTGCCCAGTTGGGGATTCTCTCTGTGAGCCTCCCAGCTTTGTGGATGCTAGGCGGGGCCTCTCCGCTAATGGCGGGTAGGGGTTTTCCCCGCTGCCTCCGGTGTGTAACTCTGGAGCTTCCCTCTGGTCTTAGGTGTAATTGCACGGGGCTTAGGTAGGGTTCTGGTCACCTGTTTCCACCCTTGCTCCTCTGGTGTGTGCTCCCTCCTGCCCTTGGTGTGTGGCGATGTTCTGGGGGCATCTGCTGGAAGAAAGCTGCTTGCAGGTACTAGGCTGTTCAGGGGTCAGGGTCGGAGAGTTTTCACCTATCTCCACCTCCTCCCAGAGGGAAGTCCATCCGCCTTCCGATGTATAGCAGTGTGGGTCTCTCAGGCGTCCTGAGATGCTATATGGATATCCTTTGTTAAGTGATGAATGTCCAATTAGTTGTAGATTCGAAGGGGGAGAGACAAAGAAGACTACTCCTGCCGCCATTTTGGATCTAAAAAAGTGCAAACTGTATTTTTAATGGGTATTGGTGTTTCATCTTCTCTTTTGCTCCATGCATTATTTTCAATGGAAACTTTATATATGGTGGTCCATTTATTGGAACACTCCCATTTAACTATGTTCTCTATTGCTCTCTATTGTTCTTTAAGTTTAGTTTACCTGTCACTTCTCAAGGAAGGCTTTCTCTGCCCTCTTGAAGAGTTAAGCTTTCCGTAATATGTTTTCAAGGCTTCCTTTTTTCTTCATTCTATCATATCACTTTTTTAAAGGACTTGTTTAATTCTTTTATTCTCCCGTTAGATGTTAGCCTTGTGAGTGTGTTCACCATAGTAGCCACGGAGCATAGATTGTTAATGGAACCCAAGAGGTTGTTGTATAGTAAAAAAAAAATTGTTTGACATTTCTCCCAGGTTTCTTGGAGGGAGATTCTAAACTCTTAAATTTCTCAGGTTGTAGGAGTGTCTTTGTTGTTCATGGTAGATTGCTGGGAAACACCTGAGTTTACGCTAAGGGTGTGACTCTGGGTGGGGGCTGGTCATTACAGAAAGAATACCCATGTGGTTAGAGGACTGGAGTTTTGAGCCTCATGATATTGGCCCAAAATTCTGGGAAAGGAGGAGGCTAAATACTGAGTTCAGTCACATGGCTAATGATTCAATCGATCATGCCTACAAAATGAAGCCCCAGTTAAAAACATCGAGGTTTGCATGACCTACATGGTTAACGAACACATCCATGTGCTGGAAGAGTGACATATCCTGATTCCATGGGGACAAGACTCAAAAGGTCTGGGTTTGAGACTCTCCCAGACATTCCCCTATGAGTCTCTTCATTTGGCTTGTTCTGATTTGTATCTTTTATAATAAAATTATATGATAAATATAGTGATTTCCTGAGTTCTGTCAGTCATTCTAACAAATTTTTAAACTTGAGGTGGTTGTGAAACCCTCAGAATTTGTTGTGTTTGTGGTGAGTACAGTCTTATTGGTGACCGTGCCTTTAACCTGTGGTGTCTGTGCTAACTCCAGGCAGTTAGTGTCAGAATTGCATTGCAGGATTGCAGAGGCACTTTTTGGTCTTTACTGAAGGAATGAATAAATATATGAGTAAATTGAAAAATAAAGTCTCTGAACTTTATTTTAGAGAAAATGGGAGTCTTTAAGAAAACTCTCTTTCGTTCTGTATGCATATATATATATACATATACATATTTTTTCTTATGGTAGGTAGATTTCTAAAATGGCCACCAAGATTACAGACAACTAGTGCATATGCGCCTCCTTTTGAGTGTGGCAAGACCTGTGCATATGGTAGGAGAGTACCCCCTTGATTAGGTTACACAGTAAGACAAATGTGATGGGATTTTGCCCCCCGTTATATTATACAGGACTCCATTTTAGGAGACTAGGGCAAGACTTTACTCATGGCTTCAAGAAGTAAGTTTCCATGTTGTGAGAAGGCCATTTGTCTAGAAGTCGAAGGCAGTCTCTAGGAGGTAAGAATGTCCTGCTGGCCAACAGCCTGAAGGAAAACAGGGATCTCATTTCTACAACTGCAAGGAATCGAATTCTTTCTACAACCGGAATGAGCCAGAAAGAGGGTGTCATGCTCCAGATGAAAACATAGCCTGGCAGACACCTTGGTTTCAAACTTTTGAAACCCTGTGGAAAGTCCAGTCACACTGTCCCTGGATTTCTGACTTATAGAAACTTAGATAATAAGTGGATGTTGTACCCCACCAACTTTGTAGTAATTTGTTGTACAGCAATGAAAAACTAACACTTTTTCTACATTTATTCACAAAGGAAAATAATGTTATGAACTTTGTTCTCTTTTATAATACAAACTTAGAAAGCAATTATTTTATGTTGCCAATTAAAGGAAATTCTACATGTTTGATATTCAGCCAAACATTGGAAAAGGTTGATAAGTTCTTAGGAAAATTAAAATGAAAATTTCATTCTCTCTGTTGCATCTTCAAATAGGTAGCTTAGAACTGAGCATTCATATACAAAGGACTTTACATGTGAATAGGAATGTGTAGGCAAATAAGCATTCCTTCACATGAGCCTTTATTTCAAGTGTCTAATGTTTCCAGTTAGAATTGCTTATTTAGAAAACAACCAAAAGTTAGCAAAAGTACAAATGAGACTTGAAAATTATGCTCTCACGACACTAAATTAGAAGCCCCATCATATTAATAACAAAGCAAAGTAAACATAGAAACAAACATTTTCTAAGACTAAGGAGGAGTTTGAGAAATAATAATAAGAACTAGAAGATTTTAATAATGATTGAACGCACATGTATTTCTGTGATTATGATATTAAATATATGCTTTAAAAGCATAAATTTTCTTCAACCTTTTCAGTTAGAAGCTTTGTAATAAATCAATTATCACTCTTTTTCTTAAATCTAAAGTACAATTAATGAAATGTAAGATCAATGAGTTATCTGGGCAAATAACTGCCCAGGTGGTTTCTGTCGCACTTAGTCCTCTTCATATAGCTCTATTTTCTGCTTATGAAACTTGGATTATATTTAAAGTTATGTAATGCTTTTTGGGGGGAGTATAGGGTATCTTGCTAAAAAATTAGAGCTTGCTCATTTTGAACACCATTACATACCATTTAGATATTTTAAGCTGTACATTCCAGTTGGGCCTCCTATAATGGCATGTCATCTATGATTTGATAAAAATTTTGAACAGAATAAAGCTAAGGGTGTTAACAAATCATTGCATAGAGAATCCCAATTAGTTGGACATTTTTTTTCTTACTCTTTACTGTAATTGCTCAACCTATTCTTACTGCCATCACAAGTATGGCCACAAATAAAACCTCAGGGATCTTGAAAAATTATCTTGTTATAATTTGTATAAACTATAAATTGTAATGGTTCCTGGATAAAATTGTGAACTTATGCAAATTTCTTGGAATAGATATATATAAAACACTAACTAAATAGTTCTGGCTTCAATTTTCTTTTACAAGATTTAGATAAGGCCTGTGAATCAGCCACTTCTTTTGGTTTGTACGTGAGGACTATTCCAATTCACTTCAGCGTAATTGTCTAGGTCCAGCCACATGTCCTTCAAATTTTCTTATTCAGCAGTTATATGTATTTTTCCCTCTTCCTCCCAGTCCCTAGATACTTGGAAAAAAACCCAACAGATTTATCATATCAACATCTCATTTAAAAAGTTTACCTGCTTTCTATCTAGTTTCATTCTGCTGTATTATTAATTAAAAATGTTAAAGTGTATATTTTTTGTATTTTGTAATCACTTTAAAAATAATTTTTATATCTGATTTCACAAAGAAATTTGCACTGCCTAATTTTCCCTCATAAAACTTGTTAAGCTTCTATTTATACATAGCTTCAGAATTTCATATACTTTAAACTGGTGAAATGAAGCTGCTAGGACAATGGTGTTATTTATTATGGTGTGTTATCCAATTGCACTGCACCTGTCTGGATCATAGGTTTGCAATAATGCAACGAAAATGATTTGAATGGGTCATAGGTCTAATGTGTTAAGCACATAAACAAAGATTGCCCAGGGAGAGTGTTAATCCATGCTCATTAATTTTTTGAATTCACATTCTGTAAGTTCATCCAAAAATTTATGAAGCACATCAGAGTTTGGCTTCAACAGCAATAGAGACATACTGAAACATATGGCTGGGGGGTGAAATAGAGTCCTTGGCAGTGCTCCTGCAGAGAGCCAGGTGACGTGAAACACATCAGAACTTCTGCTCTGGCCATGAGAGTTACAGCCCACAGAAGAAGAATGCTTCCCAATGTCTCTAAAACTGTGAAAGGCAAAGCAGACTCATTTTCAATTACTCCCAAAGAGAATATCGTGGCCCTAGTTTAGTGGGTTCTGTTTCTTGAGTATATTTGTATGCATGACAATTTAAATCATGTAAAATCCATTGACCTTATTTTTCCATGTTCCACTTATATACGTACATATACATAGACATGTGTGTATACATGCATATTTGGTAGATATATATACATGAACCACTACTCTAATATATTATATAAATTATAAAAACATACAAAATCTATTTCTAACAACAGAGCATATTTCAATTTATTTTATTTTATAATTTAGTAATGGTGTAAACACTTTGACACTAAAACATTATTTTAATAATCTTAATTTTAATAGAAATCAGGTGATTGAGTATGATCAAACTTTTAAAATCTTGATTTAGCACTTCATAGTATAACTGGCCTGGTTATTTTAATTTAATGTTTTTCCCCAATGATTGTTTTACCAGGAATGATAATTCACAAAGCTATAGGGATGAAAATGGAAGACTGAATCCTGGTACTCATTTTTCGATAACATACACTGTTACAAAGTATTTCTTTTAGATTTAGAGGTAAATATCCATCTTCAGTTGTGTCAATTTTTCTTGAAAAAAAGTGAAAATAGTTACTTCAAAAAACAAAAATAAGTGTACATAAAATTATTAACTTCTTATGTTCTAACACAGATTAGAAAGATAGAAAAGGTTCTGTTTACTTAAATGTTAAGATACAAATATTTCCACAGACAACCATTATGTGACTTTGTCTGCTAACATGCTGCACCTTGCCTTGGTGGTGGACCCTCAGATCCAAACTACCCCCACACCCACAGTTCTCTCTGCTACTG
Organism: Equus quagga; assembly: GCF_021613505.1. NCBI lineage: Eukaryota > Metazoa > Chordata > Mammalia > Perissodactyla > Equidae > Equus > Equus quagga. The sequence continues at coordinate 48,788,111 of NC_060274.1, read as the reverse complement.
TCACACTAGCCTGGTTTCAATTCCCTAGGTATCTCATGCTGCTATTCCTTAACCACCCCCACAAATTTTATTTGATATTCTTTAATTATTCTTTTCATTTTGCCACTTTGTCACTTACATTCTCAGGGAAGCCCTCTGCAACACCTCAGCCTGGGCAGATCCATCTGACTCCCTCCCAGGATCCACCACAGTTGATCGATGTTGGGGTCACTGTGTGTTTCCACCCTTAGACAGTAGGTGGAGTGAGGGCAGAGGCTGCTGTCTTTCCGCTGTTCACCGGTGGTCCCCCTCCCTAGGCTTTCACTTGGATAGTAAATATGAGGTTGGACAAACTAGTAATGAGACAATCCAAAGCCAAGAAGATCTTTTCAAAGATAGAGATGGTTTACCTCTAAAAAGAAAACTGAGGCATTCTTGCCATAGTCAAGTAGGAAAGAATGGTAAAAATACACGACTCTTAAAAAAAAGGATCCCACCCAGAGTGAAACAAAAGTAATAGTCTTTATGCTTGACTGATCAATAAATGAAAGAAGCAAGCATCTGTTTTGTAGGTTTTCCTCAGCCTATGCAGCACCCTGCGATGACTGTTACACTCCCAGTGATAAAAACCTACCGCAGGCAGGTTCTTAAATACGTGGTTGAGCTGACAATAAACTAAAAAAACTTTTTGGAAATCAGAAGCACATTCGAAACATACATTACTAGAGGGAAATTTCTAGCAAAGTCAATGTCTGTCTTAGAAGCCTTCTTCTGTAACCTAACTTGTAGGGTTTGGAATTTAATTGCACTGGGCAAGGGGTCGGGGGTGATGGGAGACAGAATCTGAGACTTGACGAAGGAGGGGGTCTGATCAGAGACTGCCCCATAAAACCAGGAAGTATGCAAGACATGTAAGGTGATAACCTCACTGGGAGAAATAGATAAAAAGCCCCTAGCACATCACTACCCTGCTCAAAACCATCCTGTGTCTTTCCTTCTCATTCGAATGAAAATTCAAACACTCCAAAGGAAAACCACCCATGTAATATACGCCATAGTCAGAAATCTGCCTCACCTCTTCCCACATCTGCTACCTTCGCCCATCCCATTCTCCCACGATCTTGCTTCTGCTGAAAACTTCAAGTTATTTCCGCTTCAAGGCTTATGCAATTTCATTTCTTCCTCTAGGAATGTTCTGTCTTGAAATCATGCCATGATTCTTTCTACCACTTTATTCTGGTATATGCTCAAATGTCGTCTCCCAGGGAAAGTGTTCTCAAACACCCTGTCTAAAATCACATACCCAACCTTTTCCTAACATTCAAACCTGCTTTATTTGTCCTCATGATACATGCAATTATCTACTACCTTGTCATATCATACCATTATTTGGCATTGTCTTGTATTATATAGCGTATTTATTACTCTTTCTAACTCTCTAAAATATAGTAGCAACTTTTTCCTGTATTTCAAACTAAAGTGTCTGGCATACAGGTGGCACTCAATAAATATTTACTAGATGACAATGGACTTGAATCAAACAAGATTTTGCTATTACGGATAGTAAGAGTCTAGTTACTTTCCCCCCACAGAGAGCTAGACTTTTGCCACAAACTATCGTTAAATAATTATATCCAAAAATGGTTTTAAATGCTACTTATTAAAACAAAATTCCATATATATTTTAATTTTTTGTACAGTCTAAAGATACGTAGAATTATCTGTGCTCCTCATAAATAAGACAAGAAACTCAGCCTGATTTGTCCTTTCTCCCAATTCCCCCTCTTTCATAATTAGTTGCAATTCACCCTTATTTTAACGTAATCAATTTAATAATTTTTAAATTGTGTTATTTCTTCTTAATTTAATGGTAAGGATTTTCAAAACATTTCATCAAAATTTCTACTAAATACTTTTTTTCTCCCATTTCTTTCTTTGAGTTTACTCTTTGCCAAATTATTTTCCTACATCTTTTCTTGTAGCTATTGGGAAATCTTTAACTTAATTATAGTTCTTTCATAGATATGTCTTTTGTTCCTGATTTCATAAGACACTCTCTTCATCTGTATTATTTTATAGTTTCTCTGTGTTATAACTAGTGCTAATTTATATATTTTAGTTGTGTTTGCTTATTAAGCACTTTTAATTTCCTATACATTATCTTTTCATATGTTGCTTCTCTGTTATTCTCCCAGTTCTCCACTTCTAGAAGCCTTGTGAGAAGTATGTAGAGCTGTGAAACTCTCCTCTATTTCTCTAAACTTCTTTTACATATTTTCCATATCTTCATTTATTTGAGATGCATGCTGGATGCTTATCTCAGTACTATTTCCAACTCAATAGTATCGAATCCTGTGTCCAGACTATCATTGAACTGATTACCGTAAGGGAATAGTATTAGTTTCTTATTGCTGCTGTAGCAAATTGCTATGAATCTCGTGGCTTACAACAACACAATTTTATTATTTAACGTTCTAGAGGCCAGAAGTCTAAAAATCCAGTTTCATTGAGCTAAAGCCAAGATGTCAGCAGGGCTGGTTCCTTTTGCAGACTCTAGGGGAAAATCTGTTCTCTTGTCTTTCCCAGCCTCCAGGGGCCACCTGTATTCCTTTTGGTCCATGTTTTTTCCTTCATCTTCAAAGCCAGCAATTGTATCACCTGGACCTCAGCTTCTGTCATCTCATCTCTGTTTCTGATTCTCCTGCCTATGTCTTGGCACTATATGATTACATTAGAGCCAACATTATAATCCAAGATAATCTTCTGATGTCACGATCTATAATTTAACAACATCTGCAAAGTCTGTTTTGCTATGTAAGGAAATAGATTAACAGGATCAGGAATTAGGACATGGATGTCTTTGGAAAAACATTATTCTTCCTACAACAGGGATAATTGGACAAATATCACACAACAATCCTACCTCCTTGTCAGATTACAAATTAAACTTTTTTTTCTTTATTTTTTTTTTTTTGTACTACTCTGTTAGGAAAAGACTCAAAATGCCAAGAGTCACATATCAGTTGAGGCATTTTTGACATAGTTAATTTATTTTCTTTTAAAAATTACATTAAGATATAGTCAAATATATACACACTGCTTTCTGACTCCTTATTGGTAAGGTCTGTCCTGAACTATTTTTGAAGTCCAAGTTGAACAAAGGGAAATTCTTCCTCCAAAAGAAGAAAAGCTTACAGAAGTTCACTGATTGTTAAACTCTGTGTATATAATCAAGTCATTGCTTCCCTTTTTGGAGTAGACTACTACATTGGTAACCTCCAATTTACCATACTTCCCTATATTCATGCCCTTGTGTAGTCCTTAGCCACCTTGACCTTGGGCTTGGCCATGTGACTGACTTTGGCAAATTTGATATTAGCAAGAGTGATTGAAGGAGACACTTGATACGTGTTTGTGAACTGAAGCTTGTCCTCTTAGAGTATTCCCTCTTAGAGGCCAGTTGAAATGCTGTAAAGAAACTTAAACTTGACTACTGAATGAGAGACTATGTATGAGCAGATCTTGGATTTGAAAAGTCCTCTTGGAAGTTCTACCCTCCCCATGCTCCTAGCTGGGTACAGATGCAAATGACTTTGACAATATCAGTTAGAGAAGCAGCACTTCCTGGGTGACCACAGTCAACACCACTGGATTGCAAGAAACAGTAAACCAGGCTGTTTTATGCCACTAAGTTTTGAAGTGGTATGGTATGCCTCAGCAGATAACTGAAAGATCACTTGGTAGTGTTATATAAATAATAACTGGTTTTCCTCATTCAGCGCATGCAGGCAAGCCCAAGGAAGATATTTGAACATGACACCCTTGACAAAAATCTTCATGTGTGTTAATATAAAACAAAAGACAATACAGGATCTCATATTTTAATTTCCTTCCATTTTAAAATTTACATAAATTTTATCATGTGATTAGCATTTAAGTTTGTATATGCTGTGCACTCCAAGTATCTGCTCACATTTCACACATCAGATGAGCTTTTGTTCTTCAATGTAGAGTTTTTCTTAGGTGGAAAATTTCACCCCTTGATTTTTATTCCCAATTGGGAACAGATGGGTGCAATTTTCTTTAAGTTATAAAAATCCTTCTGTCTTTCAGTTATGAAAGATAAAATGAAAGCAGAAAATGTTTCCTTCAGGCTCAGCAATCATATAATTCAGAAAAATATTGATGCTGATTCTAATTATGAAGGGTTTCGTTTCCAGTGTTGGGTGTTATTATACTTACAGCTCAGAGACTAGTATTCATAGCATTAAATTTACCATTAATTTGTATTTATATTGTTGGCAGGTTCATGTAATATCCAATTCTATGGCACCTCCTTCTTAGATTAACATACAGTAGAGTACAAGATAAGAGATTCTCATGTCAGGAAGTTTCAGATTAATATGACCTAGAAACTAAAACAGGACATCACTCCTGTTGGGTCACAGTATCATACTCCAACCCCTATGACAGCACCATTTTATTAAACCAATAAAAAAGAACTATCATAGAATCATCATAACTTTGCTGGCCATAGTCCTTTCAGGAACTCTAATAGTAAGAATAGCAAGTTTAATTAAATTGGCTAAACACATTTGACCCGCTGTTAGAATTGTTCATTATTAACCCACATCAGTATAGTGAGCCAATATGGCACCTATTGTCTCTTAACATAAAGCCAGATAATTTCATAAGAACTGCCATGTATAGGAGTCTAAGAATTTGGGTTAAGCAGTGAAAGTGAACCCACTATATTTCATGTAGTGACAGACAGGGCAGCTTCATCACAGAGTAAAATTTCATGGTGGAAAGCCTGGGAGTTATTGCACCTAGCTCAATTCCAAGGTCTGCTGCTTTTCAGATCAGGGACTTTGGGCGAGTTATCAAAACCCTCTGTGCCTCAGTTTCTTAATTTCTAATATATTTACACCTCAAAATCTATCTGGCAATTAGGCACCCACTATCTGTTATACATAATTATTTCTTTAACGTAATTATTACTAATATGACTTAATCATTTGGAAAAATAAAAACAAACCTTCCACGGACTGTCTATTTATGAACTTTCTCCTATCATAGGAGACACCTATTGGTCCAGACAGCTGGATAAATCATTATTTGATGTTTGATAAGTTGTGTTAATACTCACAATGATTATGAATTTCAAAGCACACATATTCATTGGTTGAGATAATTTGGGAAAAATGAAGTTTAATGCCAATAAAGGCATTAGTAGTCATCATTGCAATGAACAGGATTGTAGAGCTATACTGGAAAGGGCAACTAAGTGGTTTTCTCAGTTTCAAATGGTTGAGTGGTATTAATCCTGTCACTATTTGGTATACAGTCAGTATTTTTCTGAGCCTGTACGTCCCCTAAAGTATTCTGTTCAGGGTCTTTTATACATTTTGATATAGTTGAAACACAATATTCAGAAAAAAATTAACAACACTTTATGTTTCCTAGGGCTGCTGTAACAAAGTACTACAAACTGCGTCATTTAAAATAGCAGAAAACAATTGTCTCAAAGTCCAGAGACTATGAATAAGAAGTCAAGGTGTCAGTAGGTCCAAGCTCTCTTGAAGGTTCTAGGGGAGAATCTGAACCATGCCTCTCTTAGCTTCTGGTGTCACCAGCAATCCTTGGTGTTCCTTCACTCACAGCTGCATAACTCCAGTCTCTGCCTCCATCATCACAGGGCATTCTCCCTTTATCTGGGCCTTCACATGGCCATCCTCTTGTAAAAAGAGCCCACCAATCAATTGCATTAGGGGCCCACACTACTCCAGTATGCGCTCAGTGTAACTAATTACCTCTGCAATGGTCCTCTGTCCAAATGAGGTCACATTTTTAAGAACAGGGTTGGGATTTAAACTTATATTTTTTAGGGGACACAGTTCATCCCATAATTGTTTTGTTTTGTTTTGTTTTAGAGTCATAACCTTATTTATTTACAGGCACGCGATGAGCGTCAAACCTCTCCCAAGACAGAGTAGCCCTACTCAGGCCAGCTAAATACTGCAGCTGGGGAGTAAGGTTGGAAGGAAGAATTAAAGGAAGTACAAGACTAGAGAACATATCTCACATTAGATAGTTACATACACATCAGTTCCTGTGGATCTCTACAGAGCACCAACTGACCCCACCCCCGGAAGACATGGAATAGAGGAAAGGAGACAGAGTACCAAGGCCAGAGCTAGGCTCCAGTGAAGTGCGATAGGGTCACAAGGTTCTAATCTATTCTTTGTCCCCTCCCCAAAATTCATGTCCTCCGACATGCAAAATACATTCCCACTCATTTCTATGTTGCCAAATTCTTAACCCATTCTGACATCAATTCAAAATCTCAAATCTCATCTAAATATAATCAACCCAAAAAGTCTCAAATTTCATCTTCTAAATCAGACATGCATGAAGACTTTGGTTCTAATACATTCTGAGGAAAACTTTCCTCCCATCTGTGAGTTTGTGAACCTTAGAAAACAAGTTATCTGCTTCTAAGATAAAATAGTGGGACGGGCATGGGATAGACATTCCCATTCCAAAAGGAGAACTTGGAATGATAAAAAGGGGTCTTTGTCCTTTTCTAAAGCAAGTTCACAGCACAGCAAATTCCACTATGTTCCAAGGCTTGAGAATAATTCTCTATAGCTCATTGCTCTGTCTCTGGGTCCACAGCATTTGCCCCGTCCCCTCTGCCCAGGCTGTGGTCAGACCATATGGAATCAAGCAGGTGATCTCAAGCTCTGGAACCAAGGCTTTCCCTCATGTCAGCCTAGACCTCTGCATCTGGCTCTGACCTTGGAGTCTTCCTTCTTTCATGTTCATTTATCTCAGTCACTTTAGCTCAATCTGGCAATATTTCTGCAGGTGTAAATTTCTCAAACACCTGGTCAGTTTTCTGTGGATGAGGAGGGAATCTATACAATTAGACAACGGAAGTTCTGTATTAACTCCAGCCTCGGCTTCAGTCATCACATGGCATCCTCCCTGTGTCTCTTTGTCTTCATATGGCCTTTGTGTGACTTGATCTTAATTTAAGGAATTACATCCGCAACAACTCTATGTACAATAATGTCACATTATGAGATACAGAGTTTAGGAATTCAACATAGTTTTAGGGAAACACATAGCATCTCTCTAGCAGGAGAGCGAAGGGGAATTCCTGGTCCCAACAACAAAAAGGAAATATCTGTCTATTACATATCTATACATTCTGGAATTTATAAGACTGTAAAAGCAGATTGATAACTAGAAAATCCAGGTTTTATCTATCTTATGGACTGGACAATCTGACTAGTGAAAAAGGCATAAAATATGAAACAGATCACCCCTAAACCCTCCAACTCAATATACTTCTGTGACTCTGAAATTCTCCTGGAATCTGACAGTGTTTCACATTCTCAGATCACATATAGTATGTTGTGATCCCCACCACAAACCTCGATATGTGAAATATTGTGCTTTTTATTTACAATATTTTCAAAAGTTCCATGTAGGAATTTATGGTTTACTAATAGAAACTATGAACTTTTCTTCAAATAGTGCCTCTGCAAGGTTTTTTCTATTAGGAAAAATTGAACAATTCTTTCGATTTTTGGAACATCTTTTCAGAGCATACCACATTTTAAAAGTAACAAAACATCAGTTATTGAAGAGATTTTCCTTTCTTGTGTGTTGCGATGTTAAGCAAAATAAGCCAGAGAGAGAAAGACAAATACTGCATGATTTTACTCATATGTGGAAGATAACAAATACATAGATAAAGAGAACAGATCAGTGGTTACCATAAGGGAAGGGGTTGGGGGTGAATGAATGGGGTAAAGGGGCACATATGTACATAATGGATGATTATTGGTGGTGAGCACAATGAAATCTACTCAGAAATTTATACACGATAACGTACACCTGAAATTACGCAATGTTATAAACCATTATGTTCTCAATAAAATAACAGGAAAAAATAAGGAAACACACACACACTGAAAAGAAAAGGTAAGAACTAAATTATTATCAATTACACTTCAAAGAAGCACTTTTCATTCACAAGAAGCCAAATTTCATATTTACTGAAGAGCTTGTTAGAATTCTGGGCTCTCTCAGAAACTTATTGTAGTAATTATTTGTTGCTACAGAACAAATTCCCTCAAACTTGGTGGCTTAAAACAACGTACATTTATTATCTCATAGTATTGTATCGGGAGTCTAGACATGGCTTAGCCGGGTCTTCTGTGTAGGCTCTCACAAAGTTGCAACCAACATATAAGCCAGGGTGCATCTCATACGGAGATTCCACTGAGGAAAATCCCCTTCCATGATCTCTCGAGTTGTTGGTAGAATTCATTTCCTGGAAGTGGAAAGACTGAGAATACCACTTTCCTGCTGGTTGCCAGCTGAAGGTTGCTCCCAGCTTCTAGATGTCACCCTGAGCTCCTTGCCATGTGGGGCTTCCAACATAGCCACTTATTTCTCCAAAGTCTAGAGAAAGAGGCTCTCTAGAGTGAATCAGCCCTCCAGACAGAATCTTATATGATGTGACATAATTATAGAAGTGAAATTTCATTTCTTTGCCATATTCTATTGATAAGAAGCAGATTAGAGCTCCCTCTAACTCAAGAGGAAGGAAGGATACAGAGTCATAAATATCAGAGGAGAGATTAATGGCGGGGCACTCTAGAGTTTGTTTACCATACCTACCATGTAGGTGAATGCACAAGAATACTTGAATACTTTAGGGGGATTTTTGGTCATATATCAAAAATTTGATCTTTGCCTACAAAGAATAACAGATTAATAATAGATTAATTAGTAGATTCTTTTTTACAGGAAAATGAGGAAACATTTCAGAACTCCATGAGAGAGACATCTGTCAAAAGAGTTTTCAAAAACATATCCTTCATTTTGTATTTGTTATATTAAGTGATAACTAACATTACTATCACTAACTACTCAGATTTCTGTTACTGAGACTTTAAATCTTTCTCTTTCAAGTCTAAAACACTTGAATAAAACTAGGAACGCCCGTTTTCCCATCCCCTTATCCCAGACACACCACCATCACGTTGCTTCTTTATTGAACGCATTAACATGGTGTCTAAGAGCCAGCACTGCGAGGACAACCTTCATTGCCTTTGTCCCAAACTTTTTTCTCTTTTGCCAAGAGAAGTGAGAGTAAAAGCATACAGATACACTTTCTGTTTTCATACTTAGAACAGTGAAAAGCATATTTCCCCTGTCATTTAAAAAAGACAATAGAAGTTATAATACATGCAGTATTTTCAAAATATAATGCAAAATATAAACACTAAGTATCTCATACTTTCATCTATTCCCCTAACTAGACAGTATATAAATTCTCTAAAAGAACTAGAACAGCAAACTCCTGTATGCGTGGCAAATGGCCAGGGCTTTGGGTTCATGTATGGGCTTGTCTAAGAGCCCTCAGATTTATAAATTCAATGAATTTTTAATTCAAATGACAACATTTACAATTTCTTGTATTCCTTTTTGTTGTGCTTAAATTTCTATTACTCTTGACTCATATCCTCTTGTATTCATTTTTATAATTTCTTGTCTTTGCTTTATCTCCTTGAGGATTCTTTTCCATCTTCTCATGGAAACTTTTTGAATACATGAATGAGGCCACTTCTTGGTATGCAAACAAAGCAGGGGTGGAGAGGGCACTTATTTCATGCTTTTGGGGGCAAAGAATGTTTGACCAAAAGTCTGTTGGTGTCATTCAAAGGAGGGTATGAGTCAAGGGCTGCGTGGCATTTGGTACAGGTCACTCTGTTGCTGATGTGTTTCTAGGAAAAATGGCTAGAGGGAGAGTTCTTGATAAGGCCCCCACAATGTAGTGCCAAATACAGGGTGGACTCTTTCTGGAAGCTAGAGATTGAGAGTGCTGATAACCTGCAGCTGTAGGCTGACAAAAATCAGATACTCATGGTCGGTGGAGGTGCCTTCCTTGTCTTGGGTTATTGCTTTGACAATATGGATAGTGTTGGTCCCTTCTGTTGCCTGCCAGGTCCTCACAAAGATCTGTGTGACTGAAATGCTGCCTTTGCTGCTTGGCTACTGCACAGAAGGAAAAGAAGATGGGCAGATGTATTTGAGCATTTTTAATATATATATTTAAAGTATTTTTCTGAAGTTCATTCAGAATAAAAGACATTCTTTACTGACTTTTCAGACTTTTCACAGTGTAATTTTTCTAACTCTGAAATTTTAGTTTACGACTTCATCTTGAGTAGGATCTTCACGTGTGTGTGTGTGTGACTTTTTCTGCCGTTTTGTAGGGTCAACCTTTCCTGACCTTCTCCCCACTATTATTCCCAATTCAACATCATGCTTCCACCAAAGACACAGGACTCAAATGATGGAGATACAAGCAACTTAGTTCTTAAGTCACTGGGAGACTTGGCACAGACTTGGATTGTGTGGTCACTTTTCCTTCTTTCCACCTCAGGTGGTAGCTAGGTAAATTTGGTCCCTGGTCCTTGAGCAGGAAATTGTGCAACTTTATTTCCCCTGTGTTTAAATTCTGGGGAGATGGGAGGTAAGAAGAGGTTTTCACCTGGGAGCATTCTTCCTATCCACTGATACACAAAGTTTCCAGTGTGGATATTTTTGTGGTTATACTATTTGGGAATCAGTGAACTTTTTGGAGTTGTAGATTGTTCTTCATCAAATTTGGAAGGTTTTTGGGCTTTATTTCTTCAAAAATTTTTGGCCCCTTTCTCTAGTTCCCATTATGTATTATCTCATAGACGTCTGAGACTCTGTTCACTTTTCTTAAATCTTTGTTCATGTTTTTTAGATTATTTTTCTTGATATATTTCAAAGTTTGCTGATTCTTTCCTCTGCCACCTCAAATCTCCTCTTCACATTCTCTGGTGAATCACTTATTTCAATTACTGTACTCTTAACTCAGATTTTTTATTTAGTTCTCTTTTTAAATATTTTTTTATTTTAAATATTTTAAAAATACTTTTAAATTTCATTTATAATTTCTATAGCCTTACAGAGAATCTCTATTTGTTCATTTGTTTTGTCATACTTCCTTTTTTAAACGTTGTTTCCATTATTTCTTTGAACACATGTCTAATAGTTGCTTTGAAGTCTTTAATTGCTAATGCAACCTCCAGTATGCAGTTTACATTGATCCTATCTTTATTAGTGGCTTTATAGAGATATCATTCACATACCATGCAATTCACCCATTTAAAGTCAACAATTCAACGTGTACAGTGATATGGGTTAAATTGTGTCCCCCCTCAAATGCATAGGTTGAAACCATAACCCACAGTACTTCAGAATGCGACCTTAATTGGAGATAGATTACAGAGGTAATCAAGTTATAATGAGGTTATTAGGATGGGCGCTAATCCAATATGATTGGCATCCTCACAAAAAGGGGAAATTTGGATATAGATATGTACAGAGGAAGAACATCATGTGGGATGAGGTCAGACATCAGAGCCATGTTTCTACAAGAAAAGGACTGCCAAAGATTGGCAACAAACCACCTGAAACTAGGAGAGAGTCCTGAAACAGATCCTTTCTCACAGTACTCGAAAGGAAGCTACCTACCAACACCTTGAATTCAGACTTCTAGTCTTCAGAACTGTGAAACAATACATTTTTGTTATTCCAGAAATTTAATTTGTGGTATTTTGTTATGGCAGCCCTAGCAAATGAAAACATACATACAGATAATGTACAAGAATCACCAGTCAGTTTTAGACCATTTTCATCATCTAAAAAGAGTGCCTGCACCCTTTTCCATCACCCTTTCTCCCGCATTCCTCCACTACCTAGTCTTAAGAAACCACTCATGGTCTTTCTGTCAGTATTTTTCGCCTATTCTGAACATTTTATATAAATGGAAACATATAATACATGTTATTTTTGTGATTGGCTTCTTTGACTTAGCATCATGTTTTTGAGACTTATCCATGTTGTAGCATGTATCAGTACTTTTCTTTTTATACAAAATATAATATTCCGTTGTATGGATATATCACATTTTACTTATTCATTCACCAGTTGATGGGCATTTGGGCTCTTTCCATATTATGGCTATTAAGAATAATTCTGCTATAAACACTTGTGTACAAGTTTTTCCATGAACATATGCTTTCATTTCATTTCTCTTGGATATATGTCTGGGAGTGGAATTAATGGTTCATATGGCAAACTGATGTTTAATCATTAGAAGAATTGCCAGACTGTTTTCCAAAGTGGCTGCATCATTTTACATTATGACAAGCAGCATTATGAGGGTTCTGATTCTTCCCTATCTTAAACAGCATTTGTAACTAACTGACTTTTTGATTCTAGTCATCCTAGTAGTTTGGAAATAAAGTCTTATTGTGGCTTCAATTTGCATTTCCCTAATGACTAATAATTTGGGGCAGCATTTCATGTGTTTATTGGTCATTTGTATATCTTCTTTGGAAGCATAAATGTTCAGATCCTTTGCCCATTTTTAATTGGATTTTTTGTTTATTTTTGAGTTGTATTAGCTCTTTCTAAATTCTAGGTACAGATCTCTCACCAGCTATATGATAAGCAATTATTTTCTCCCATTCTGTGGGTTATCTTTTCATTTTCTTAATAGTGTCCTTCAAAGCACAAAAGTTTTTAATTTTGATGAGGTCCAGTTTATATATTTTTTCTTTTGTTCATCTTGTATTTGGTGTCATATCTAGTCAATTGCCAAATCTAACTTATAAAGATTTATTTCTATTTGGCTTTTTTCTATTAGTTGTATCGAAGCGCTAAAATGCTTTCACATTTAAGTTTTTGGTAAATTTTGAGTTATTTTTTGCATATGGTATGACAAAGTGGTCCACCTTCATTCTTTTGCATGTGGCAATCCAGTTGACCCAGGACAATTTGTTGAAAAGACTATCCTTTGCCCATTGAAAGATCTTGTCATTCTTGTCAAAAATCAGTTGACCATAGACATACAGTTTTATTCCTGGACTCTCAGTTCGATTCCATTGATCTATATGTTTATCCTGGTGCCAGCACCACTCTGTCTTAATTACCATTGTTTGTTTTTAAATAAAAAAGCATGTTGAGTTGAATAGCTTAATTAAAAGTTTCATTTTATCTACTAGAAAAAAATTGAGAAGCACATTCAACAAAAGAAGTGAGAAGAAATAAAACAATTTTTTTTAAAACTCAAATTCTTGGGCCAGCCCCATGGCACAGCAGTTAAGTTCATGAACTCCACTTTGGGGAATCAGGGGTTGCTGGTTTGGATCCCAGGCATAGACCTACACACCAATCATCAAGCTATGCTGTGGCAGTGTCCCACATGCAAAATTGGGACAGATGTTAGCTCAGGACCAATTTTCCTCACCAAAAAACAAACAAAAAAAAATCAAATTCTTATATAACCAAAACCAAAAAGTAATGGTGAAATGGAAGGAAAAACAGAATAATAGCATTCACAAACCCAACAACACTTTGTCAAAGTCTTCATCATCAGCTTTGATTATTATTAGAATATTATATTCATGAAGGCCAATTTTGGGTAGGACTGTCTGCGATTATGCAAATCTCATGCTCTTTTAAAGGCTCTATGAAATGAACAGCTTATTCTTAGGAACACAACTTTATTAAGGAAGGAATGTTCTTCTTTTGTTTTATTAATTTCCGTATCCTGAGGATTAACAAAGTTGCCTTCAGTAGAATGTTCTCAATTAATATCACTGCACATATTATCCATTCTTTAAATTCATAACATTCTTAACATCTGTTCAAGTCTTTTGGTATATATACATACTCACATATTTATATATACGTATAAACATATATTTATATACCCATACATACATAAAGATTTTTATATTACACAAATATATAAGTTTATGTGTATGCATTTTACTGGAAGTTTTTTGTATGATTGTTCTGATGGGGACCTTCAGTGCTCACCAAATAGCCTTTTGCTCTCCTATAATTCCCAGCTTTCCTAGCAGAACATTGGGAAAATGTGTAGTATGTCATTTTCAGGCCAAGGATGTTGAATGTCTGTCTGTCTCCTTCCTCCTTCTTGTCTCCTAATTCAGCAATATTCTTAATTATAGTGACAGAGAGGTTTCCCAGGCTTTATTTGCCTTTAATTCAAACACTTGAGAGTCTGAGTTGACTTGTTATATTAACAAAGCCTAGCCTATTATGACTCATACAGTTGTTTGGTATTCCTATTTAGCTAATGTGTTATTATTTCATCTTTACAGACATTATGATCCTTTTAAATGATAAATTCTCATGAAACCATAATCTTTGGGAAGTATAAATTTGTACTACTCAATATTCCTTGATAAGATCTATACACAAAATATACATTTATGGAATATTATTTGAGTAGATTAATGCTTAATTATACCCCTTCTAAGTGTCTGCTGTTCTCCTCCTCTCAGGTGATAATCTATCTAGACATGGAAGCTCCAGCCAATAATCTCAATCCTAACTCTTCCTATCTTCATTTTCTTTGAGAGTTATGTTCATAATCCAACCAAAAACTCATCTTCAATGTCTATTCCTTCTAACTTACCTTACTCTATAAAAAGACACTTCAAAAAATATATTCTACTATAATTTCTTCTCATCCTTGAAGACTTCTGCATATGCATTCCTCAAGCTTTGGAAGTAGCAATTTATTTCCAGACTCACTACCGATTCATTCAACTACCCCTGCAATCTGGGTTTCATACTCACCATGTTCTTAAAAATGCTTCTATTAATGTTGTATCATCCCTATGTCATCCTTATTTTCTCTACCCACTTATGACTTGAAATTTCAGCAGCAGTTAGAAAAGTAGATCATATTTTGGAGAGCTGTCTTTGATTTGAATTTTAAAACACCAATTAAAGTATGTCTATTTTTCTCAGTAGTGCAAAACTTTATCCAAAGTCTACATAAACATGAACCATCACAAAGCCAAAAGTTTTGCACTTAGTAAATGTTTTTATTCTTCTGTCATCTCTCTATTTCCATTCATCCAACAAAAGAGAAGAGTGGAAGAGTGTGAAAAGGTGTAGTACACACTATTTGCTAGTGTTTGGTTCCTCTAATTTTAAAGAATAAAAAAGGAGTATATTACCAATGAGAATTCTGGATCAAGCAATTTTTCACACAACCATATGGATATATGGACAAGAAAGGTGCCCTTGTGGAATTTTGAAGTTGAAATATTTTACAAATATGTAATATTATGGGGTGCCATTTTCAAATCTCTTCTCCACTTATTTGAATATTTTTGTAACATGAATCCATTGCTGAATCCTGTGTTCTTTGTTTGGTTGTAAACTCCTCAACTGAGGATAAGGTCTTACCCATCCCATTCCCGAATGGACCACTCACCTGTCCTGTCTGTTCTAGGTTAACATTTACTATTTTTGTGGGGGCACTAATTCACTTCCCACCTTTTGCATAAACCTTTGACTAAAACTCTTAGGCTGGTTCAGAGATGAAGTTAGGCTATCTTGCCCCTTCAAAACATAGTTTCCTCTTTTTCTGTCCTTCCATTTCATTTCTTCTCTAAACTTCCTAATTTAGTCATTCCGTTCATTCCTATGCTAAATTATACATTTTATGTAAATGACTTCTACATCGTTTACATCATTTGGGTAGATAACCCAAACCTATAATCTCTCTAGAAAAACAGCTCTGTATTTTTACATACTCTTGGACAGTTCGAGCATTTTATTTGTGAGGGAAAAATTAATACTAAGTGATAGACTTTTATATGGGGCAGACGCAGTTCATTTACAGAGTGGGAAACTGCTGCCTATGGTGATCGTCTGTGGACTTCCTCGAGGAATTTTCTTATGAGTTCTACTGGTTTATTAGGAACAGAAATTTGTGCATAAGATTATGACCATTTTTTAATTGATGAGAATAACATTTTAAGTTTAGGAAAAAAGCTAGTGATCTAAAATGACCTCAAGAACTCACAAACAACAATCTAATAGAAAAACAAAAAAGGTAGATATTTACTTATTAAATTTATTGTTATCTGAGATAGTACCTCAATGAGGATTAGACTTTTATTCTCATGTGCACCCATGTGGATGTTTCATTATTGAGCATGATATTGAAATAATGGACACTGTTCTCTGTGTAATCCTGATATGTTAATTAATCTATGTTTTATAATCGCAATATAAATTGCATGTGTTCAATATTATATAGGCAAGTGGAAGCATTTACAATCTCTTCTGCAACTAATTAATTGTCTTGCAAGTTCTTTCATGGAAAGACAGGCATATAAGTGAGTCATGAATTTAACATTTCACTAGAACATGGCATCCTCAAATTCTATACCAGACTCTTGCTATCGTCACTTATTCTCAAGTGGGATTCACTTGATCATGCATTGGCTCATTCATTTAGATATTCATCTGATGTTTTCCATGTGACAGGTATTGCTTTTAGCACTAGAGATTCATAATAACAGGAGAAATGTTCCTTATAATATGCATTCTGAATGGTACCCTTACATCATAAAGCCAAGAGTATTCCTGGCAGAGAACATATCAGTTTTTAAGTTTCTGAGATGGAATATATCTTGGTTTATGATAGAACAAGAAAGGAAACCACTGTGACTGGATCATCCTTACCAACTGGAGGAGTTTTGGTGTCAAAGCAAAGAGCAGGATCCTGAAGGGTTTTACGGACAGTGAAAAACATTAAAAGGCATTTCAAGGGAAGTATTATAGATGATTGGAAAAAGACTTTAATAACAGATTACTTTGGCTCCTAGTGGAAAATAGATGACAGGGAGAAAGACTGGAAGCAGAATGACCACTTAGTACATCTCTTGATAACAGATGAGAAACATGTATCCTTCTTATTAATACCTGACTTGGGGTTCATACCACAATGTGATCTCCTATTGAGATATGGTTGTAAAGACTCTTTTATCCTAGATTAGAGGCATAGAATAGGGTATAGAATAAAAATAGGTTAAATAATGCCTTCTTATTCAAATTATGAAGATAGACAAAGAGATTAAACAAGAAAAACTTTCCAAAGAAGAAAAGATACATTTGCGATCATATTTCTATTCCTTCCACCAAGGTTTCATTTGTAGCAATGTGATGAAATTCTGTTCTTTCTTGAGGTACCCAATCCTGCTTTTGAGTTATGGTGGTGACATTGTTATAGGAAATACCCTTAGCTCCTCTGAAAGATCAACAACATGTTTTAAAACAGTGGTTCTCAAGCTTTCACATGTTTTGGAATCACCTGAAGGGCTTCACACATCTTGTTGGAGGCATGGTGCAGGAGGCACGTGATGGGGTTTTAATAATTTGCATTTCTTCGTCTTTTTTTTTATGAGGAAGATTGGACCTGCGCTAACATCTTAAATCCAATATGATGTCACCTTAAAATCATTAACTCATTACATCTGCAAAGTCTCTTTTGCCATATAAGGCTACCTTCACAGATTCCAGGAGTTAGAACATAGACACTATTAGGAGGTATTATTCAGCTTACCACAGGGCTAACTTTTTTTTTAACATCATTATGGGATGCTCTTTCTGGTGCTGCTCTACATTCATTATGTCCTCCTACCTATACAGAATCCCAATATCCTAACCTGTTGATCCGAGAAAACTGGTAGAGTATCTAAAGCAATTAAATAGATAATGATACAGTTGGCAAAGAAGCTATTCAGTTACTTATAGAAGGCACTATGCTGTCTCAGCCCAGGTAGGACACAGCGAGTTAATTCCTGAGCAGAGGTAACTGCTCAAGAGCTTAAGGTAAAGAGACCAAGAGAAACATTAGTAGCAAAACTGTCACGTAATGATAGTACATGTACTCTCTATGCAGGATCCAAGAGTTATTTTGGAAAATTTTGAGTGTTAATGACAAAAAAATCAATTAAATTGATCTAGGAATAAAATAACAAAGATGAACCAGAATGCATTTAGAATTAGGAAACAATAATTTAATCAACTAGGCCAAACTGTTTGAGAAAGCGTAGGTAAAGAGAAGAAGGAAAACCTAGAGTTTTGAAATTCAAACCCAAAGATTCAATATTTGTTTGAGTGTTGTCTATGGGAAAAGGAACCCTGTCAGGCCAGTAAATTCCAATTTTATTGACAGAGATTTTCTTTTTGGGAAGATAAACACAGGAGATTATCAGATTTCAATGCTTTTACGCATAGAAACTACGTAAGAAACTACTCAAGTTTAGATTGTATACCAGCAAGTCACTCTGGCAGCACGGCTTCTGTTTACCTTGCACATCAGAGCTGAAGCACTGACCAGTCTGAGGCAGTTCTAGGATCCGTCCTGCTTACAGAAATTAAATAAACTGTGTATGTGGATATGCATATGGGAACCCAAAGTGACGGCTTATAGGAGTTTTTAGTTTGTTTTAAAACTTTAATATATTGTATGAGTAACATGTATTATTTATATAATCAAATAATTACAAAAAAGTGTGTATTTCATGTAGAAAAAAAGGCAGAAAATTTACAAAGAAGGTTTGGATGAGAAATGACATGTGCTTCCTAACAATGACCTTAGTCCTACACTACTTGAAAGGCACAGTGTTGAGTTTGCTGCACTGTTTATTCTTCCTTAGATTGCTTCTCTTTATGTGTCTGAGTCAGGGTTTTTCCACATGTACTAAAGTATTTCGTATTTGTTTGTATATCTATAGAAAGAGGTAAACACACTATCTTTAACTCAAGGTTGCTGTAAAGTTACTGAGATATAACTCCTTTATGAACTAGCTGTTCTCATGGTTTCAGTGATTTTTTTTCTGTTATTGTTCCCTAAAGTGCAAAGCAATTATAATGTTGTATATATTTTAGAGATAAGATTTTGGAAGAACATTTCCATTTAAAATAACTGTGTAAAATGAGTCAGTCAAGTGACCATTAAGGAAAACAGGTCCTTGGCCTAAGTGAAGAGAATGGGGCATGCCAGGCAGGCAGGTTTGACTTAATAAAATGTCCAGGGTGTTCAGTGGGGTTTATCAGGGGTCGGAGCACTTACCTATCATTGTTCTCTGCTCAATTTATACAAAATGTTGGTATAAGGCTGATGTGAACCTGGACTATTATTTTCCGTTCATAGAAGCTAACAACCTAAATAAATCATAAAGTAGAAAGAAATAGCATTTTATTTCTTCTATTGTCAATAGGTCTCCCATGACCACTTGGTAGAACGGATCTTAAACACATTGATAAGAAATGTACTGACAATGCAAAAGTAGAAAGCTATGCCTTATAATTACCCACGAAACACAGGCTTTGGTTATGGTGCTTTGGGGGAAAAGAAAACAGTTATAGCTGTGTACACAGTATCATGCTAGTCATGAAAAGATATGGAAAAATATTAAAGAATATACATCAAATTCTATTAGCTATGCCTTTGGTTGGTATGAATATGTAATTTTTATTTCTCTCTGTTTTTACATTTTCCAAAATGTCAATTAAATTTAAAAAATTGGAGTTAAGTATTTTAATGAAAGAAAATAGGAGAAAAATGGAAAATCCTGGCACATTTTAACATTGATGATGCTTGCTAAATAAATGTGACATTGACCTTACAAGAGCCAAACTTGGTGCTAAAAAGATTTACAAACATTTGACTCACCCCTTGGCAAATCTGTATTTCTTCAAGTATTTGACGAGCCATTGGGAGAGAGTAGCTGGAGCCATGTGAATAGGTGGCTTGCCCATGACTCCACAAGTTAAACTTCAACTCTTGACTCGTGAAAGTTTTTCACTCCAATCACCCCATCTCATTAAATTGCACAGGCATCACCAAAACTTATAGAGACATATCTCATGCTTCTCTCTTTCTCTCATTCCTTTTTTCCATAAATCTCCTCTTGAATCAATTATAAATTTTATTTATAAAATGCATCCATTTTTACATTTTTCTCTCCATCTTCATTGCCACTTTGCTAGTATATATGCAATCCTCTTACTTTCAGATTGCTGATCTCCCTGCTTCACTCCTTTGTTCCTCTCTATGCAGAAGCAAGAATGATCTTTAAAAATAAACGTGTCATATCACATCCATTTAATCTACTTCAATGACTGTTTTTCTCTGAAGTAGCAGGAAAGTGTAACACCTTAAGAAAAGGTTGAAATCCCTGTATACTAGCATGCCCTTACCTATCCAATCTCATCTGATACCAGTATCTTTCTTGCTCATGTTTCTCCAGGCATAAGGGAGGATAAGGAGAAACAGTGCAAGATATTTTAGATAGAGGAGCGACTATTATGGAGAGGACAGCCTGAAACTGTCTGAATACAGGGGCATACAGAGGTGCATTTTTTTTTTTCAGGCAGCTAATGGTTCATGAGGGTAGTTTCCATTCATAGCACCCCAAGAGTGGTTATCCGGTCATCTGGTTGCACACTGTTGTGACAATAAATGGACTATCCCAATTTATCCAAAATCAGTTGATTATTGAGCTAACAAAGACAAGTGTTTGTCATCTCCAGCCACTCTCTGAGAGAGCTGATCATGGAGGCTCAGGTGCTACCCAGAAACTGCTGGCATTTGAAGTCATACCAACTAGAAATGCCAGCTACAGTCCCTCCTTTCTTCTCCTCCATAATCTTATATATGGAGAGAGTGACATATACACATTCCACAGAATTGGAAACTCACTAACACTTATTAGTGCAAGAGAAACCTAGAACTTGGAGGAGAAATGGAAAAGCTCTGATATAATACTTTCATCTGATACCACATAATGAAGTCAATTATTTTGAAAATTGTTTGCTTACCTCTCTCATTACATGTTTAAAATTAATTTCTGTCATAAGTATCCTTGATTGTTTTATTTATTGATCTTTGCTGCTAACTCAAAACACAAAATGTAAACATAACTGAAGAAATTCTAGGGAATAATATGTGACCTTCAATAATAGGGAAAAAATACAGAGGATTAGTTTTCATTTATTGAGAAAGGATTGGAAGTAAAATTTGAAAAATGGTATATAAGAAGAAAGAAACATAGTAAAAATAATAAATGCATTTGCAGAATTAATGTCACAGATAAAACTGCTTCTGTGGTGCCACTTAATCTTAATCTATGAATTTGTTAGCAATGCACTACACTTTTTCTTTGGGGGATGTGGAGAGAATTGCTTGAATTTAACATCATTATTTTATTAATAACAATTAGATTTTAAAGTCACCATCAACATAAAAATTCTTAGGAGTCTAAATTATATTTGTGGATAAAATAAAGTATTTTATTTACAAAATAATTACTGAATAAAGGCAGACTATACCAAACAGAAATAAACCATAAGTGAAGTAAACTGCAAACAATTTTGTAAAATAGTCACATAGACCATAGACCACATGCATATGATTTTACCTTCTCAGTGTAAATGGGTCCATTAGTTTTCATTTGCAGCACAATAGTACAGGTATGAACGGAACCTATGAATAATTGGGCTGGATTTATAATCTTTTGGGTGTACATACTCCTACCTAGATTAACCCATATCCCCCAGTGTTCAACCAAGATGCCACCAAAAGAGATGACATAAATTTAGAACACTTTAATTTCCCTAGAGTCTTAGATTCTCTTCTATCTATGAATTCACTTTTTTGATATTTGTAATCTTACATTAAGTTTTAATCTTTAACAACAAATTAGTGGTCAAAGCTTTATTTTTACTTCTCCTTATTTTACTTCCACTTGTCCAAAATGTATGCACAGATTTTAAGTGCCATAGCAAGTTTTGTGTCACTTTATAGGCTTTTAAATTGCATTATGTGATGACAACCATCTGCTCAGGATCTCACTTATCTTTTCCATTGAAGCAACTTGAAATTAAAATTGATAGTAATGCTCTTCTGCAGGCACTTACCCAGAAAGCAAAGTGATGTACATCTATGCTGATAAACATAGAGTACCTTAATAGTTATGTAACATTTGTATTTATTCATGATGTTATATAGTGTGTTCTGTACAATACAGTGATATAGCAGAAAAAGCACAGATCTAATCAAGGAATGGTATAGGTACTTCAGGAAATCTCATTGCCATGCCAGAATATTAAATAGGAAATGTGGATATTTAGACTTCTTGAATCAATCTAGAAGCTGCTTAGGATTATAATGGTGGAAACTCAAGTAACTCATATAATTAATTACTTGTATTAGAGAATTTAAATAAATGATTTCTTCCAACATATTTAAAAGCTGTTAGATAAGAACAGTACTCTGTCTAGATTTAGAATGACGGGCTTTCAATTTCTACCCGTGGCCTCTTAGCTTAGTATAATTTGGGACATATATTTACCCTTCTCTGTCTGGTTCTCCATTAAATTGGGAGTGTTTATAAAATTAAATACTGAAGTGTGTTAAAATTCATTTAGCAGCAAATAATGTATTAAGTGAAATGTTAAAAATATTTGCAATTGATAAAAGAGAAATGCAGAGCTATATTTTTAAAGTAAAGATGGTGACCCAGAGATTTCCCTCTTGGATCTTTCTTACTCCCTCCATATGGGTCAGGGGCACTTTTGAGGAACCTTACAAATGGGTAGAAGTTGGTAAGGAAACCACTGAAATGTGATATGGAAAAGAGTTTTGAAAAATATGAATCATCATAAAATTTCCATTTGTTGTTAAAATAAAGTTGCGTTACTTGTTAACGTGTGTTTGCAAACTGCAGTTTCAGAAGAGCAAGTTCCATTGATGAAGATTAGTAGATGGATGCTGTGTTGTGCCACATGATGCCCTTTTCAAGACCAAGATACTTTGTCCCAATCCTGCTAGGAGGGTTGACTCCCAGCTTACAGCTGCGTTCCTGTCTGGGAATTGACCAGAGAAGTTGACTTGCTCCTAAGTCAACCTCCCTCCAATGACTAGTCAGTGTGAGGTACAAATATCTTGGTCTTGCACCTCAATTCAGAACATATTTAAATTACAATACCTACTTCAGAATTGCCCATAAAATTAGCTGGTGTTTCTTTTGCAACTTCATCATAGTTCTACTTATCCCTATGCTCAATTTTGCTTCCCTCATCTTATACAGGTGTTGTTTCCTGGAGACCTCCCCAATAAACCTCCTATATGCCACACTCAGTCTCAGAGCCTATTTTCAGGCAACCATTCTAAATCATTTCATTCCAAGAGTAGCCATAGGAAGAAAACTCAAAATAGGGTTTGGGAGCTGAACCACCCACTGGATAACTGGTCCCCATCACTAGTGATAGTTAAAAGGCAAATAGCTCTTGGGATGCTCCATCAATGCAATTGATAAAACTTTCACTAGTGATGAATTGTGATAGGATGCTGTGGCTGACATAAAATCATAGGTGTCCAAGGTACAAGGAAGTAGTTCTTATGAACATTATGAAATAAATATCTGTTGCTGGGTGATATTTTGGAAAAAAACAACAAAGGCTGAGGGTAATTATCAGGATAAGGCCTCCTTTGCAACTTAAAAAGATACTCTTATCTTTTGCAGCGGGAGCAAAGACTACTTTGAGTGTCAAGCCCAGGACTTAATTGGAAGGGTAGGTGAGATCCCAAGAAGAGTAGATTCAGTAAATTTCCTACATCAAAGGCAGGGCTGTGATTTGGAAGGAAAGGGACCTGGCAACTGCAACCATGCTATCTGGACTGAAACAATTGAGAAGTTTGATATGCCAGATATGCCAGATATGGCTGAATCATTGGCTTGCTAAAGCAAGTCACTCTTCTCTGTTAAGTGCTAGTGCTTCCTGTTTCCTTGTAAACAATGAAGAGACATCTGCCTTGCAAAACATCAAGAACTCCACAGAACATTTCAGGCTACCTAAGCTTCTGCCCATCAGACCAATAACTCATTGAGCCTGGGAGGTGCTGTATCTACTAAGGGAAGGGAAAGGGACTACACAGCATAGGAGATTCAGGACCTAGCTAACATGCACTGGCAGTCATCAATTAAATATGCACCTAGGTTATGAGAATGGTGTAACAAGAATGAGAAAGACAAATCTAGATAAGAGAGAATTTATCAAAGTAAAAGGAAGACAAAGATGAGTATTTTACACCTCTCCAAAAAGTCTTAACAAAACCTTTACAAAGATATTGCTAATACATGCTAGAGTGGCTCTTGGAATCTTGTGCAGAGTGATTAAATGAAGTAGAAATGTAAGAACTTTCATGAAAGATAGCAGAGGAAAAGAATCCAAAGACTTAGGAAACTTCCTACCCTAGTGTAGTTTATTACACAAGATGGGAAAACCCACCAGTTAACCATGTTCCATGGGAGATCACAGGGCACACATCGCTTACTAAAACCATAAAGAGTGCTCCGGTGGCAAGAGCATCATAATCATTGAAAGTCAGTGCTTGTTGATCTCTTTAGGCCAGGATGACCAAGGAAGATTGGCTCTCTGCATCATGAGGCATGTCAGAATGCTGAAATAATAAGGGTGCAGAGCTTAACTGTACAAAGCAAATGGACACAATCATCTTAATGAATAGCAAGTTATAAGTGACAGCCAGGGCTTTATGACCTGAAGAAAAGTACAGAGATGGTTAATAAAACATGGTGTATACAAGGGCAAGATAAATCAGCAGCCAAGCGTTATGCTTACTTTATACAATAAAAATGAAATCAAGGAGGGATACTTTCAGCTCTGACACATAAAGAGTTTGGAAATTGTCATTCTTATCCTTACAACAGGAAAACGTTGAAAAGAACTGAAAATTAACCATTTAACCTCATCAGAGAATTGAAGTCACTGGGAAAACTATACCCCTCAAAACTCAAGATACAGGCAAATACAAAGATTTGCAGCTGAGATCAGCTTACCAGGAGCAGAAGCTGCTTGGAGCCAGGAACTGGTAAGAACACTTACCTGATAATTTTGATTATTATGAGGCTAAATGTAAACTACCTTGAAAAATAAAAACTTGGAGGGGTCCAGTGTTGGGGAAAGCACGCTTTCATATGTTTTATCTCCAGTATCTCCACCAGCATTTCATGGTAAAGATCAGAGGAACATCCCCTTCTTTTCTGAGTGGGGAAGGGAAAAGTAAACGTTGGAAATGCTTGCAGAGTTTTCAGTACCACAAAGGACTGCTCTCTCAGGAAACCACTCTCTCCCAGAGTCTAATCTGGCCTGGGTTAAGAACAATGAGATAAGTCCAACCTCCGCTGGTCTTCCTGGATCACATAAGAGGGGGAAAATACTGAGCAAAACTGCTGAAGGTCAGAACTCAGGGATTCAGGCCCACTTAAAAAATGAGATTTAATTATAATCTTATAGAATGCTTATCCTCTGGGCACCTTACCACCACATCAAAAGGGCTCCAGTAAAGTAACAGTGGATTAGAGCTAAGAGAACTGCAAGATACAGACCCTATGTAAGAAGGAGTTCTTAGGGAAACACAAAGACAATAGTATAGAAAAAAATAAAAGCAGGGAAATTAGGGAAAACTGTAGCCAAAAGCTACAACAAACAGAGTGACATCACCAACGTGATGGAGTGAGCAGTTTTCTTTGTCTCTCCCCCTTCGAACTACAACTAATTGAACATTAATTGCTCAACAAAGGATAGTCACACAGCACCTCAGGACACCTGAGAGACCCACGCTGCTATACATCAGAAGGTGGATGGACGTCCCCCCAGGAGGAGGTAGAGATAGGTGAAAACTCTCTGACCCCAAGATAGGTGAAAACTCTCCAACCCCCAGACAGCCTAGTACCTGCAAGCCACTCTCTCCCAGATGACATGCTCATAGCATCACCATGGCACTGAGGGCAGGTGTGTGTGCACATCAGCAGTGTGACTGTGGAAACAGGTGACTACAGTCCTAAGCCCCCTGTGATTGCTCCTTAGTCCAGTGGGAAAATTCATGGTCTCAGAGCAGCTGCAGGGAAAGCCTTTACTCAGCCTTAGTGGAGAGGCCCCATCCAGCAATCACAAGCCTGGGAGGCCCTGGGACAAAAGGTGCTCACCCACCTGAGAAATCCACTGCCTGTATTTAGCACACACAGTCCTGCTAGATCCCAAAAGGGCAAGGGAGACCCAGTGGGACTGCATGAGCAGGCAATGACAGTTCAGAGCCCTGGCATGACTGCTCCTTGGTCTAGGGGGAAAATCCACAGTCCCACAGCAGCCACAGGGAAAGCCTCTACTCAGCCTCAGCAGAGAGGCCTCGCCCAGCAAACACAAAGGCTGGGAGGACCTGGGGCAGAAGTAGCACAGCTGGGTAAGCTAACCACAGGCTACATTAGATACCCACAGTTCTGCTGTGGCCCAGAGTGGACAAGTGAGATCCTGTGGGATCTGACAGTGGAAGAGCTGTGAGTCTAGGTGAACCTGCTCCCAGCTGATGTGAAAGCCCATAATACTGCTGCAACCCTAAGGAGGGAGTATGTCTAGGCAGTCTGCGAGAGCAGGCACAAGCAACCTGAGACCCCCTTGAGATTGATCCCACAGTTGATGGGATACCCCACAGGGCCACTGCGATCACGAGGAGGGGCCCAGGCTAGGTCAGGAAAAGCTGACAGGGATCCTGGTCAGTGCAGATTATACAGCTGCTGCCCACTCCCTACCAGTAGAAGCAAGTAGAAGTAGTAACCAAACTCTGTCTCTGTGTGGAGGCACAAATCCACACCACAAATCAGTATGAAAAAATATATTAAATCTCCAGAACAGAAGGAAAATGACATGTACCCAGAAAATAATCCCCAAAACACTGAAATCTATAACCTAAATGACGATTAACTCAAAATAGCTATCATTAAAAACTCAATGAGTTAAAAGATAATGCAGATAGACAATTCAATGAGTTCAGGAGTGATGTCACAAAAGAGCTTGATACCATAAAGAAGAACGAATCAGAATTATTGGAGTTGAAGAACACAATGGAGGAGATTAAGAAAAATCTGGACTCTCTGAACAGTAGGGTTGATAATATGGAGGACAGAATTAGTAATTTGGAGGATAGGGATATAGGCATGCTTCAGATAGAGGAGGAGAGATAACTAAGACTAAAAAGAAATGAAGAAACTCTCTGAGAAATATCCGACTCAATAAGGAAATGCAACATAAGGATTATAGGTATGCAAGAAGGAGAAGGGAAGGAGAAGGGGGCAGAAAGCCCGTTCAAAGAAATAATGGCAGAGAACTTCCCAAAACTGGAGAGAGAGATGGAACTCCATGTGACAGAAGCTACCAGATCTACAAACTTTACCAGTGTAAAAATATCAACCCCAAGGCATATAGTACTGAAGCTTGCATAAGTCAATGACAAAGAGAAAATATTAAGGGCAGCAAGCCATAAAATAAACTACAAAGGAACCCCCATCAGGCTGTCAGCAGATTTCTCAGCTGATACTTTACAAGCTAGGAGAGAGTGGAATGCTATATTCAAAACTCTGAAGGACGAAACCTTGCAGCCAAGAATACTCTATCAGGAGAAAATATCCTTCAAATATGATGGAAAAATAAAACTTTCCCAGATAAACAAAAGTTAAGGAAGTTCATTGCCACAAAACTTCCCCAAGAAATGCTCACAAAGACCCTCATACCTAAAAACCAAAAAAAAAAAAAAAAGGAGGGGTTACAAAACCCAGAGCAAAGAAGATAAGTAGAAAGACAAAATCAGAAACTTGCAGCTCTCCTTCAGAACAGGTTAGCAAATGTTAAGTATAACGTTAAAGATAAAAGAAAGGGAAACACCAAGAATAAATATAATCTTGTCATTTTAACCGCAAACTCACAACATGAGAAGGAAGAAAAGAAAAGATCTGACAATAACAACCTAGAAGGGGAAGAGGCAAGGGATGGAACACCTTAATCTAAGGAAATAATGGGCTATCATAAAATGGACTATCTCATCTATGAGATGTTTTATACAAAGCACATGGTAACCACTAAACAAATAACAAGAATAGAAGCACAAATTACAAATAAGAAGAAGGCCAATATAGAAAACTACCTACCTGAAGTGGTAGTCCAAAAGTCATGGGACGAGAAACAAAGGAAATACAGGAGAACCAGCAAAGAAGTGAGAAAATGGCAACATTAGGCCCCCACATTTCAATAATAACTCTAAATGTAACTGGATTGAACTCTCCAATCAAAAGACACAGAGTGGCAGGATGGATTAAAGAACAAGACCCAAAAATATGCTGCCTCCAGGAAACACACCTAAGCCCCAAAGACAACCACAGACTCAGAGCAAAAGGGTGGAAGACGATACTTCAAAGTAATGGTGAACATAAGAAAGCAGGTGTCACCATATTTATATCAGACAAAGTAAAGTTTAAAGCAAAACAGGTAAAGAGAGGCAAAGAGGGGCAGTTTTTAACGATACTAGGGACACTCCACCCAGAAGACATAACACTTATAAATATATATGCACCCAACACAGGAACACCAAAGTATGTAAAGCAACTATTAACAAAAGTAAAAGGAGATATCAAAAACAATACAATAATAGTAGGAGACCTCAACACCCCACTAACACCAATGTATAGATCATCCAGACAGAAAGTCAACAAGGAAATTGTAGAATTAAATGTAAAACTAGACCAGGTGGATATAGTAGATATGTATAGAACACTCCATCCAAAAACAGCAGGTTACACATCTTCTCAAGCACATATGGAACATTTTCAAGGATAGACCATGTGTTGGGAAACAAAGCAAGCCTCAACAAATTCGAGAGGATTGAAATAATATCAAGCATCATTTCTGACCATAATGCTATGAAGCTAGAAATCAACTACAAGAATAAAGCTGGGAAAGGGAGAAAATTTGGGAGATTAAACAACATGCTACTGAACAACTAGTGGATCATTGAAAAGACTAAAGGAGAAATCAAATATTATCTAGAGATAAATGAAAATGAAAACACACCATACCAACTCATTTGGGATGCAGCAAATGTGGTCCTAAGAGGGAAATTCATTGCAATACAGGCTCACCTCAATAAACAAGAAAAATCTCAGATAAACAATCTCAAGTTACACCTAACAGAATTTTAAAAAGAAGAATAAACAAAGCCCAAAGTCAGTAGAACGAAGGAAATAACAAAAATTAGAGCAGAAATAAATGAAATTGAAACAAAAAAGACAATAGAAAGGATCAATGAAACAAAGAGTTGATTCTTTGAAAAAATAAACAAAATTGACAAACCCTTAGCCAGGCTAACTAAGACAAAAAAGAGAAGACTCAAATAAATAAAATTGAAAATGAAAGAGGAGAAATCACAATGGATACCACAGAAATACGAAAGATTATAAGAGAATACTATGAAAAATTATATGCCAACAAATTGGACAACCTAAAAGAAATGGATAAATTCTTAGACTCTTACAACCTCCCAAAACTGAATCAGGAAGAAATAGAGATCTGAATAGAAGAATCACAAGTGAAGAAATTGAAACAGTAATCAAAAACCTCCCCAAAAATAAAAGTCCAAGACCAGACAGCTTCTCTGGAGAATTCTACCAAACATTCAAAGAAGATTTAATACCTATCCTTCTCAAACTATTCCAGAAAATTGAGAAAGATGGAGTACTTCCTAACACATTCTATGAATCCAACATCACCCTGATCCCAAAACCAGACAAGGACAACACAAAGAAGGAAAACTACAGGCCAATATCGCTGATGAATATACATGAAAAAACCTCAACAAAATTCTGGCAAACCAAATATAGCAATACATTAAAAAGATCATACAGTGGGATTTATACCAGGGACACAGGGATGGTTCAACATTTGCAAGTCAATAAATATGATACACCACATTAACAAAATGAGAAGAAAAAACCACATGATCATCTCAACAGACACAGAGAAAGCATTTGACAAGATCCAACATCCATTACTATAAAAATTCTCAATAAAATGTGTATAGAAGGAAAGTACCTCAACACAATAAAGACCATATATGACAAACCCACAGCCAACATCATACTCAATGGGCAAAAACTGAAAGTCATCCCTCTGAGAACAGGAACAAGATAAGAGTGTCCACTGTCACCACTCTTATTCCACATAGTATTGAAGGTTTTGGCCAGAGCAATTAGGTAGGAAAAAGAAATAGAAGGAATCCAAATAGGCAATGAAGAAGTGAAACTCTTGCTGCTTACAGATGACATGATCTTCTATATAGAAAACCCCAAAGAATCTGTTGGAAAACTACTAGAAATGATTAACAACTACAGCAAAATTGCAGGATAAAAAAATCAACTTACATAAATCAGTAGCATTTCTACACCTCAATAGCGAACTAACAGAAAAGAAACTCGAGAACACAATCCCATTCACAATCACAACAGCAAGAATAAAATACCGTGCAGTAAATTTAACCAAGGAAGTGAAAGACCTATACAAAGAAAATTACAAGAATTCCCTGAAAGAAATTGAGGACGACATAAAGAGATGGAAAGACATTCCATGCACATAAATTATAAGAATAAACATAGTTAAAATGTCCATACTACCTAAAGCAATCTACAGATTCAATGCAATCCCAATCAGAATCCCAATGGCATTCTTTCCAGAAATTGAACAAAGAATCCTAAAATTCATATGGGGCAACAAAAGACCCCAAATTGCTAAAGCAATCCTGAGAAAAAAGAACAAAGGTGGAGGCATCACAATCCCTGACTCCGAAACATACTACAAAGCTATAGTAATCAAAACAGCATGGTACTGATACAAAAACAGGTGCACAGATCAATGGATCAGAATTGAAAGCCCAGAAATAACACCACACATCTATGGATAACTAATCTTCAACAAAGGAGCTGAGGGCATACAATGGAGAAAAGAAAGTCTCTTTAACAAATGGTGCTGGGAAAACTGGACAGCATGTAATAGAAAGAAAATTGACCATTCTTTTTCACCATTCACAAAAATAAACTCAGAATGGATCAAAGACCTAAAGGTAAGACCTGATACCCTAAGGCTTCTAGAAGAAAATATAGGCAGTACACTCTTTGACATCAGTCTTAAAAGGATCTTTTCGGACACCATGTCTTCTCAGAGAAGGGAAACAATAGAAAGAATAAAGAAATGGGCTTCATCAGACTAAAGAGCTTCTTCAAGGCAAGGGAATACAAGATTGAAATAAAAAAAAACCCATCAACTGGGAAAAAATATTTGCAAATCATATATCTGAGAAAGGCTTAATCTCCATACTATATAATGAACTCACACAACTCAACAACAAAAGATCAAACAACCAGATCAAAAAATGGGCAGGGGACATGAACAGAAATTTCTCCAAAGAAGATATATGGATGGCAATAGGCACATGAAAAGATGCTCATCATCACTGAGCATCAGGGAAATGCAAATCAAAACTGTGCTAAGATATCACCTTACACCTGTTAGAATGGCAAAAATAACCAAAACAAAAAATGACAAATGTTGGAGAGGTTGTGGAGAAAAAGGAACCCTCATACACTGATGGGAATGCAAACTGGTGCAGCCACTATGGAAAACAGTATGGAGATTTCTCAAAAAACTAAAAATTAAAATATCATATGACCCAGCCATCCCACTATGGGGTATCTATCCAGAGAACTTGAAATCAGCAATTACAAAAGTCCCATGACCCCCCCTATGTTCATTGCAGCATTATTTACAATAGCAAAGATGTGGAAGCAACCTAAGTGCCTATCAACTGATGATTGGATAAAGAAGATATGGTGTGTGTGTGTATATATATATACACATACATACATACGTACACACAATGAAATACTACTCAGCCATAAAAAAGGATAAAATTGTCCCCTTCACGACAACATGGATGGACCTTGAGGGTATTATGTTAAGCTAAATAAGCCAGATAGAGAAAGACAACCGCTGTGTGACTCCACTCATATGTGGAAGTTAAGCATGTAGACAAAGAGAACAGATTAGTGGTTGCCAGAGGAAAAGGGGTGTGGGGGGTGGGCACAAAGGGTTAAGTGGTGCCCCTATAACACAACTGACATACAATAATGTACAACTGAAATTTCACAAGATTGTAAACTATCATAATCTCAATAAAAAGTTAAAAAGAAAATAAAAGCTACAGTGAACATTAAACATAGCATCGCTCCTAGCCAAATTAACACAAAACCTGAAACTAAAAGTCTAAGGACCACAGGTCGTATTAAGTGATACATTGTGTCTAGCTTTTAACAAAAAGTCACAAGGCATGCTGGAAGCAAGAGAAAAATGCAGCCTGAAAAGACAAAAGCATTATAAGCAGACTCAAATATGACATAGATTTTGAATAATCCAATATAGAATCTAAAATGACTAAGGGCAATATGTTAATGTCCCTAAAGGAAAAAATAGGCAATACACAAGAACAGATGGGTTATGTAACCACTGATCCCAGAAGCACAGAGAACACTAAGTAGGATAAATAGCAAAAATTTTTCCACTTAAAGATATCATTTTCAAACTGCAAAAAAACAAAGACAAGGAGAAAATCTTGAAAGAAGCCAGGGGGAGAAAGATCTTATCTTTAGAGTAATAAGAATAAAACTTACATTGTACTGTATGTTGAACTTTAGAAATCACAAACAATGGATGAGAGTGAAGTATTTAAAGTGCTAAAAAAACAAAAAAAGACTAGAGGTCTTCATCCAGTGAAATTATCTTTCAAAAGTAAAGAAGACATGAACACTTTCTCAGATGAACCAAAACTGGGGAAATGTTAAGCTAGTAGACATGCTTTCAAGAATGTTGAAAGCTCTTCATCGAGGAGGAAGACAATACAGGTCATAAACTTGAATGCACATAGACAAAAGAACAACATCAGAGTGGAATAAATGAAAGGAAATTAAAATCTTTTATTTGTCATATTCTAATAGATGACAGTTGAGGATAAATAATAGCAGCAACTTATTGGCTGATTATAGCATATGAATAAGTGAAATGAATGAAATGAAATGAAATGAAAGCAATATCATAAAGAATAGGAGGAAGGAATTGAGATTGTTCCATTGTATGGTATCTGTACTACATATGAAGTGGTATAATGTTATTTCAATGTAAGTTTACAGCAGTTGTAAAGGTACATTGAAAAGTTTTCTATTTCTCCTATCTGTTCTCTGTCCCCAATTTTCTGCTTTTTATCTTTCATTTTATTAATAGAGTATATTTTATAATTTCATTTATTTCTGTATTTGGCTAATTATCTTTGGCTTTTTCAATAAAGTTTGGATTCTTTCCAACAAGAAATGTTTTCTCATCCGTATCTTTGTTCTTCTGCATGTAATGTGCCCTCCCCTATGACTTTTAAGATTTTTCTCTCATTACTTTAGAGCATTTTTATTATTATATACCTCAGTGTAATTCTATTCATATTTATTGTGCTTGGGTTTTGTAGAGCTTCTTGAGTTTGAGTTTATGGTTTTCATCAAATTTGAGATGGTCTCCTCCGTGATTTCTTTGAATATCATTTCTGGCCCCACCTCCCACCCCAGAGATTCAAATTAGCCATATATTAGGGTCCTTTAAATGTCTCACAGCTCACTGAAGTTCTTTTCATTTTGTTTAAATTTTCTTTTCTCTTTCTGCTTTATTTTGGATAGTTCCTATTGATATATCTTCGCGTTCATTTTTCTTCTCTTCTCCAATGTAATCTGCCATTACTCTCACTCAGTGTTTCTTCCAAAGATGCAGCAGTTCAAGGATTTACATGGCATGTTTCTCAGCCAGGAACCTTCAGGGACTTGTTGCTGTACTTGGAGCCTACATACATTCTGATTGAGAAGTGCTCCTGCCATTCCAGGTAATATTTAGAAATTCAACACTGCTCCTCCAAACTGCCACTGGAATTACATTTCCAAATGGCAACTGTGATCTGTTCATATTATGCAACTGCTTAAAAATATTCAACGGTATCTTGAATGGTAATCTGACTTAAATGATATAATAACTGAATAACAGGAGCAAGTCCCTGAAGGCTCCTGGCTGAGGAACATGCATGTAAATCCTTGAATTGCATCTTTGGAAGAAACAGAGTGGTCTTAGGGGATAATCTGGGGAAAAGTTCAGGAACCTTTTGTTCATTAAAGAATTAATTAAACATTTTAACTGCTTTAATGGACTTAGTAATGAGTGTTTGTAGACATCAGCCCAGTGAAGTAGTGAATTCAAAAAAGGCAATATTTTAATCTAACTTGGAGAGAAAAATGAAACAAGATTAAGAATTCTGAAAAAAACCTTATTTCATTCTACAATATCTTTAGGGTCCGTATATAAAACATAATAACATCTTTTTCTGACTCCTTGTTCACATAATACTAACGCCTTTCTTGATGTTATTGGATTATTTAAAATGCACCGTCATTAGTCATTAGTTAGGGCTTACAAATAGCTGGAAACATATCTATTGCTTACTACAGGCATGCAAAGAGCTTTTACTTCCTAGGTTTTAGAGAAAGTGAGTGTTAGCATCTTGTATAGCTGATCATTTCAGTCACATTTCAGCCTAGGCTTAATAAAAATTTTATCAGAAGATAAAGATTGTCTCATCCAGATTCATCATAATAAAAAGCTTTTCTAGAAGTTCATGACACTCAATATCTATTTGTATTTCGTCCAGAAACAGTCAATGTAATTTACATCATATTTGGTAATCTTGATGGTAAACTCTTAGTATACTATTAGATTTGTTCCTTCCTAGGATCTGTGAAGTGGAATTAAAATAAATTCCTATTACTCTAAACAAGGATGTTTTGCATGTGGCAAATAAATCTACAATGAATATGAGCCAAGCAATGAAACCCCTTTGTCCACCTTAGAAGATGTTTCCTCTAAGGGAATTGACAACCACATAAGCGTTAGAAGCATCCTCCATAGAACAATTTGCTATCCACTCTACTTCATCAGCTATATCATCTGATAATCATAAGATAAAAAAAGTTAAGATAAGATCAAAAATGCTATCAAACCTCCATGCTTACCAAAATGACTAAAGTAGAGATACCCAGGTTTTCCAAAACACCTCAAAAGTTATAGTGCACACTCATAGTAGGTTGCTTGTGTAACCTACTATGTTAATAGATTGTGCTATCAAGGAGAGACTGTGCTAGGATATATTGTGCTTTCTCTTAATTTTCTTTTTATTCTATCTATTTCTATTTAGTGTCCTAATTTATAGATTCTACAATGTTGTATATAGTTGTAGATTATAAAATGAAGGGTGTGTGTAGAACAGAAATTAAAAGTTTTACAAATGTTTATGAATATCTGTTCATAACTTTCTATTAATGTAAATTCTTGTAAAATAAATTAATGTAAAATTATGTTGAGAAAATATATCTAATGCACAGTAAAGTCAGTAAGACTTTGGGAATTTGAAGGTGACCACCATGATCTCTGTAGGCTAGAGGTGGTTAGTGGTGTGTGGGAAGTTAAGAAATGAACATCTCGAGAGAGGTGGCACTTGTGCTGAGCCCTTAACATTCAGCCTTTTTATTGATGGAGAAGAATGAAAAATACATTAAGACCAGAGATTTGCTGTGGAAAAGAGAAAGGAGATACTATGAATTATGTCACGACCTGAGATGAAGCATTAGACAGCGCTCAACATCATTGGAAGTTGGCCAGCACCAGGTTGTATAGGGCTTTCACTGATAGTCCAAAGGGTTATAATTTTATCTCACAGATTTTGTAGAACAGATGGCATTTTCAGCAGTGAAGCATCAAGCTGAAAATATGATTTATTCACATTTTTTAACGTACCCCAAAGGATGGTTTCTTGTGCCATTTCCTCAAGTTGTTGGTTTGTTAGCTCCACTGATTACCATCGAGGCTAAGATTTTTGGAACCATCTCTGCACACAGTTTTGCATTTTGGCAAAGTGACATTGTGTAGTTCTTAACCCAAATAGCATCCTTGAAGAAAAATAATATATATATATACAACTTTACACACACAATACCAAAATTTGTATCTCCAGTCAAATTTTTCTGTGCTGCAGATACATATTTCTGTTTATTCAACATTTTTAAAATGTCTATGTCTAAAAAGAAAGCCGTGATTTTCACCCGAATCTGGTTCCTATGCAGTCATTCCTATTTCAATGAGTGGTACCATCATCCATCCATTTTGTGAAAAAAATCTCTGAGTCATCCTTGACATCTATCTCTCCCTCAGCTGCTATCCTCATGTTTAAACAAATCCTCTAGATTTTATCTAGTACATTTTCCTAATTCTGTTTACTTCCTCCCATATATAATATATATATATATATAGAGAGAGCCATCCTAGTCCAAACCACTCCTATCTCCATCCTGGAATACTGCCATTCTCTCTCAAGGGCTTTCTCCATGTCTATTTTTTCCCTTTTAATCTAGTCAGAGACACAGTGAATCGCAAGCAGCACCCATATCACCATCCTCCTTAGAACTTTTGGTAGTTTACCATTATATTAAGTATAAAGGTCAAAACGATTCGTGGCAGCCTTCAAGTTCTTTATACTTCAGCCACGAATATACCTCTAGCTTAACTTGACACTTGTGTGTGTCTTATCTTTATTCCTTAAGAGTAACATGTACCCATTTTACTGTTTTTGCTCTCAGTAATGAATGTTATTTATATTTCTTTCTTTTTCTTAATGACATCATTCTTATCTTTAAAATCTTAGCTCATGTCACTTCTTTAAATAAAGCACTCCTGAAACATCTCCTAAACTGATTAGAATTCTGTTTATGCTGTCATAGATCTTATCTCAATGTATAGTTATTCACTCAATATCTTGTGGATTTGTTCAATACCTTCCTCTTGTTTACAAACTCTTCTGTTTTCTTCAGCAGCTAGAGCATTTAGCACAGGGGCAGCCATATAGATGTTCAGTAACCATGGTTGGAAGAATAAACAAATGGTGAGATGAATCAAAGGCAGAGAGAAGGATGAAATGTCTGAAGAAATATTGGTTCTTGTGGGAAATAGGGAAATCAAATCCCTAGTTTCTGGCCTAACATATTCAAAAGTATGATTTAACTGCACATGAAGTAAATTATATTCATACTTGAAGGACTGGTTAGTTCTTATTGATAACGCACAATGACATTAAAAAAGCTTGCAAAATCGTAGCAAATCCATAGAGCATCCAAACCCTGAATTTCATATGCTTACACTCCATAGAGACTTATATTACATGATTAATTATTTCCATATATAAATCAGATTTTGATTCAGAGAATTTCTAAGCTACATTCCAGAGCCAGCATCAATAGGGTAAGTCCTAATTTAGGGAAAGCAAGCCCACAGTACGGGAATAACTTTCTGACACACATCTTTATTTTAAATATAGAAAGTTACCATAGGTATTATCCTTAAATTAATATGTAATTAATTTTCAGTAGAATCTCTAATATTTCATTTGCTATTTTTAAAAGATCTAGGAGGTATTATAACTGACAACTAGATTAATCATATATATTGTAAGCATATATATAACTTTTGAACTGAAGTTTCATGTAAGTACCACAAGTGCAGAGATTATTGCGTGTTTTGTCTAGCACTGCTTTGCCCTTACCTTGGAGATTGACAGATACATAATAGTTGCCATTTGTATAATGAAATTATTTAAATTAAATAATTAATTGTCCAGCACTGATGATGAGAGATATAACTACATCTTTTCTATCCTCAGGGAACCCCAAGTCCAGCAGGAGAGGTTACAATACATTAATTTTGGAGAGACAGGTACATCCAGCTTTGTGGGAGGAGCTGGGAAGATCTTTGAGAAAGAAACAACTGAGATGCATGTCAAGGGAAAGAAAAAAATCCAAGGAGAAAATGTATCCTAGGAGAAGCAGTGCTGAAGAAGGAAAGTTGATTCAAGCAAGAGTTGATTGTTTAAGGAACCGCATGAGATCTGCTCTTGAGGCTCATGGCACTGAGGAGGCATGGGCAGATTTGAGTTTTAGGAAACTTATCCCAGTAAGTAGTTCTGAAGCTGAAATTGAAGGGCAGGACCTGGAGGCTGAGATCACAATGAGAGCACTAGTGAAATAACGCAGGCAAGAAAGGATGCTGACCTGGGTAGAAGCAGTCAGATTTGGGATGAAAATGAATGGACTAGATTCAAGGTGATTTGAGGAACAGAACTGATGAAATTTAGAGACAATTTATATGTAGATATCAGATAGGAGAATGAGGAGAAGTTACAAAAGATTTCTTGTCAATTGCATGGATAGCAGTTGCAGTAACCAAGGTTAAGCATATAAATAGATGACAGCTTTGTAAGGGGTACGAATGTATATTCTATCCTGGATATGTGATTTAGGAAGCTGAAGATCAGCACAGAAATCTAGGCTTATTCTAGATTTTACAATCATTAGGATAGAGTTTGATAAAAATAATTTAGAGGCAGAGCCTTGGAAATACAAAGATTTGAACCACACATGAAAATTACAAGATGCAAAGGCCAGTTTAGTATGAACACATTAAATTTGATGTCACAGAAGAAAGAATGTTAAGAAGGCAGAAATCTTCACATATATCTAAAACAAGTAGAAGTAAAAATAAAATAAATATTACTTTCAATGTTTGCTAGATAAAGAAAATGAGAGGTCATAGGATATATGAGTTTGGATGACATTATAATATTCTACAGCAATGTAGTGTCTTTTGAGTAGAGCAAACTATTTTAATTTTGAGACATTGGCATTCTCCTAGATTATTTCTAATTCTCTAGAATGAAAATTACTCACAGTTCTAGTCTCATTGTAATAGGAACTGTAATGACTGACCAACTGAAAATGAAGCAGCCTTTGAAGAAATAGTCATTTTCATAGCATTATAAGGTCTTTAAGAATTCTTCAACAAACACTGTGAAATTCACAGAGACACAGTAAAAGTGATTTTTTTCTCATCACCCTTTTTTGGTTTGCTTGCTTGTTTTGACGCTGGAGGGACTGTTAGGTCAAATTATATACTTCTTGTATCATAAAATAATATCACCTGAGCACTCCTCAGCAGTCTCAGTCTGCCCAAGAAATTCTAAGTTTCTCATGCCATCCTTTAACTTAGTATTTAATAAATGAAGTATAGTTTAATATCCCTAGCCTTATGCAGCCTCATTCATTCATTCGCTAAGACTACTGTTGTAATGAGGAGAGAATGATCCTTAGGGGAGATAACTTTTGAGCTGTATAGAAAAGATAAAATCAGTAGGTGTTTACCCAGCACATAGTGGAGAGGGTGTTGGGAATTCCAGGATGTCAGGCAGATAAGCAGGCCAGCAAAGGAAGAGGCACATGTCCATGGTACTGTGCTGGTGGACTAGCCATCACCTTCAGCATCTGAGACAGTCATCAAGAGTTTAGAAGATAGAGAGAAAATACACTTTCTTCATTTTTAGACATGTGACTTGTTAGATTTGAACTAGCTTTCCACTTATTATTATCATTTTTTATAGTCTTAAAGAATAAAAAATAATCCTGTGCAGTTTACTACATCATACTTTTCTTTAGAAGAACACGGATAATATAAATAATAACATAAATAATTAATAAAAATTAAAAATAAATAAAATAAACTTAATTTATACACATACAAATTGTGTTTATGCTTTTCTCTAATAATCTAAAAACTTCTTTAATCAGCTCATAATTATTTCATCCTTACTAAACGCTTTCTTATTCCTTTTCAGAATATGTGATACCTGATACATTTAGATATTTGCCTTTTGATGAAATTATTATTTGCCTTGTAATTATATTCACAAATTGAGGGCCTTGTATTACTGACATTACTTCACTGTTAATGATAAATCTCTTTCTTTTTAATACGGCAATTGCAGAAAGTATATAAGGCTTCAGGAGCTAAAATGCCTAATTAAAATATCATCTAAGAGTGCTAATATTTCACTGTTGAGCTAGACGTTTTCCTGGTTTCAAGGGAATGTGGCATGTTACATAAGCAGTAATAAAATCCTGGTGCCTTGATCTGCAAGTCAGCAATTTTACCAAACTTGATTTTGATACTTATTGTCAGTAAATTGAATTAGATATTTTTTAAACCACGTCTAACAAGAATACAGAAAAGAAAACTAGTTTAAACTCTGCTTCTGGTGCCAACAGCATTATATAATGAGGTAAACACTGGTAATTGTGTTTAGTTCAATACTACTTTTAATTACCATTGAGCTCTCCTTCAGAGTCTATGGATTTTACCGATGAAAATAAACAGCTGAAAGCCAAGCGAAGGCGGAGTCATGGATTTCTATTGCCTAATTAAAGTACAGATACATTGCTTTTCCCATTGCAGCCCTAAGCAAAATAAGCTTTTCGTTTATAACTTCAGAGTGAAACCTTTTTTGTTTAATATGAAACTAATAAAATTTTATCTTTGGTTTCTGTATATCTTGTTTACTTATCCTTTCAAGATAATAGGTAATTGATTCATCTTTATTGAACAAAGAACAAAATAGGTCCTTGAGTAATCTTTAGTGAAAAAAGAAAAGGATACTAAAATAAACATACAATGCAGAGAAAATCTAATTTGTTGATTTGGGATGATTTTGACTTTTTCTAGGCGTAAACAATGAAGGGCTAATGATTCATAGTTTCAGAACTAATTTCCTCCATATCTTTCCTCTTTTTATGCACTAAGTTTCCCCATACCCTCTTCCATGTTCATTCTGGAGAGAGAAATGGAGAATATTAATGTACCTGGGCCTGCTGACCTCCTGCCTTCCGGCACCATTTATTTCTTTTGGAGAGTTTTATCCATATTTGTTAAATACGTAATGACAAAGGAAATCAATGACAAAATTAATTGGAATCAATCTTAGAGCTTTTTTGTTCTTCCTCTAGCAGCCCCTCTGCTTCCTAGGAAAAAGACCATTTCACAGGGAGATGACATGGATAGTGTAGCTTATGTTCTCACTTCAATATTTCTGAAGGAAATATGACAAATTAACGATGGAAAACCAATTAATAGATGACTCTATACTTCTTAATTTTTCTTTTTATGCTTCAGGTTTGGGTCTTAAGCATCTCTGGCCAAGAGAAATAGGCTAATTTCTAGAACATCAGTTGAAGGAGTCAGTTAGTGGAATAAGGATCTATACGAACTAAATGGAAAACTACCAAGTGTCTGCATTTTCTGAAGCATTGAGAGATGCAAAGTATTTACTCCTTTGTTGCCAATAGGATCTTTTTTCCTGAGTTCTTTCCATTTTTGACTCAGATCGACAGATTATCAGAATTTCTCCCCACAAGGTAACATTTCCTGAATCTGCAGTGCCAGTAAAGGGGAGTTTACTCAATAGAAAATTACCATTAAAACCTATAGCTGCATGACCAAAAAAAACAACAGAAACAGCACTCAGAGATTGCCAGTAGAAACAAAGTTGGGATCAATAGCACTATTTGTTGTAAACTCAGAAAGTGCATAATCCCATGCTGGGTTTCTCTCTTTCCTTCAGTCACTTAGGAGAATAGTCTGTTCCCAGATTTAGAAATTTCTCCCTCTTATTTCCTCTCTTCATTGAGACTTGTTTTCCCAGGATCAACTGGAGACCATGTGTACTCAAGCAGATGCCACCCCTAAATAAATCAGAGCATATCCCATTTTATATTTAAAACATTTAAACATCTAAATTCAGAGTTTTGTCTACACAAGAGGAAGATTAAGCAAAATATTTACTGCAGATTTATAGATGTAATTATATTATTCCAGTGGCTCTTAGAATTTAAGAGGTTTCTACTTGCATCACAGATTAACAACTTGCATCACAGATTAACATTTTCAGGATTTGCAACTGAATAACAAAAATAAAAATTGCACAAGAAAATACTGCTTTTATATTCTAGATTGAGGAATTCAAACAATGTATCATTTGATGGTCTTAGCTTTTGCACAAAATAGGCTTTATCTAAAAACAAATGTCATTTTTATTCTACTGTTTAGGTGAAGTATGGGTACTCTTCTTTTTCTCATTGAAATCCTGAAAGGTTTTTCAGTGTTCCAGCATAATAAATATAGGACTCAACATGTGTCTCACAGGACATCTGTTAAGCAGTCTGTGGGATGGAAAAACTGTGAAATGAAAAGAATACACATCAGAAATTTAAAAAGTCTTAAGCAAATCTTTTCTATATCAATGCAGTTATTTCACAGCACAGATGATTTTGCTCAGGGTTAGGTAAATCAGCTTCAACAAAGAAAAGGTCTCTCATTTGACCTAGGTTCAGTCCTGTTATTTGCACATCTGTCTCTCCTGATTTCCACATTTCTACATTGGCAGAATGACAGTCCAGATTAAAATGTTGTGATGCTTTGCCTTACTGATAAGTCTGAAAAAAGAGTTTCTATGCCAAATCTAGTTTAGGGTCACAATTTAATAAATTCTTACAAAATTTTGTAGAAGAATGGATGAGGAAGATAAAAATTTTACAAAGCTGAGGTTGTCTACTACAGGTGTTTTACAGGGGCCATGTGAGGGCTCACCTCACACAGCAACATATAGGTGATATCAAAAGATAAACTTGTCTGTCAGTTGTAGCTGAACCAGGGGCAAGGAGGGCAGAAGAATTATGTTTTGATACCTTGAAAGGGGATTAACAGGTTTCACAAGCAATCCTTTAATCTTGGCCCACAATAGACCAAATCTCTACTCTATAAAACTCCAAGAACTCATCAAGTATGAAGTCTTAACACTGAATCGTGGTACCATCTGGCAAATATATTGACTTTTCCTCTGGGCGATGATGAGATCAGGAGTGAAATGTGGAAAATGCTCAGAAGAAAAGGTTAAAAGGAGAGAGGGGGGTGTGTGTGTGAGAGTGAGAGAGAGAAAAGATGGCTCAGATAAATGACCACAAGAGTAGAAGGAAAATAGTTGGAAACACCTTGAGAGGTATAAACTGTTGGTGCATACAGAGTTTAAAGGGCTAGAACTCAGTATCATAGCTCAAACATGTCTGAGTAGAAAAGGAAAAAAACAACAGAATAAAAGAAAGGTCTATTAAAAGAGAAATGATAACACATGTAAAATATGCACAAAGACTATAGGAAGATTTTGTTCATTTTTTCCTACAAAAGAGACAGAGGTTTATGGTGCACTGAGTAGAAAATCATTTTCCTCCAAGAAGATATTTAAACGAAGGATGGGGGAAACACTTGAAGAAATCTAAATGCTTCTAAATATATATAGTGCCTACCAAAGCCAGGTTCTCACTTAAGCTTAGGCTGTTAGTGAATCTGACACCTGACTTCAACTCAGTCTACATTTCAAGTAAGTGCAATTATGTTTGAATGAGAACAGTAATTTTCATTATATTTTCTTTTCTTTGCTGAAACTTCTGTTAATAAAGGCAGATAGTAATTTTAAAATATATGCTGGCGTTTCCAAGAGCAAAATACCTTTCAAGACTTTCAATTTATCTTAAATGTTCCAGCAAATGTTTATGATTCTACCATATAACTTGTTTGCTTTAATAAAATAATTTACCATGGAGTGCAATGGGTGCTCCAGGAAGATGTATCATGTATATACTGTGGTTTGAAAGAGCGGCCCAATGCTACACATACCTAGGGAAATTCTGATTCCAGTCTGAGACAAAAGTTGCTACTTGTAATGAAACAATAAATTACCTTTCGGTCACTGGAGGGATCCTAATCTGCCACTCCCTAGCTGTTTGACTAATAAAAAGTTAACTAGTCTTTCTGGGTCTTGGTGGCTTTGTCTTATATGTAATAAGGGATGTGTTCAAAGCTTTTCTGGTATACACAGCACACTTTTTCTCCATTGCGGGTGCTTCGGCATGGCCATGTGCCATAACAGCTTCTCCCAACCTTTCCCAGTCTGCTAAGACAGCACGATCGATAAGGCAAGCAAGGATTGTCTTCTCAGACCATGGGATTTAAACTACCTGTTCATCTTAACCAGATTCTATTTTTCTCCCCATTTCACAGATGAGCACACTGGATAGCAAGTTCTGGAATGTGGAGTGAGATTTCATCCCAGGGAGGGGGGTTCCAGAGCTCTCAACCTCAAACACTAGCTGTACTGTGATCTTCAAGC
Organism: Equus quagga; assembly: GCF_021613505.1. Taxonomy (NCBI): domain Eukaryota; kingdom Metazoa; phylum Chordata; class Mammalia; order Perissodactyla; family Equidae; genus Equus; species Equus quagga. The sequence continues at coordinate 48,744,100 of NC_060274.1, read as the reverse complement.
TGTTTCAAAAAACAATTTATCCAGTAAATGTCCATTCCCTGAGATAAATAAGATCCGTCAAAGTCCAAAGGCCCTTCTCTTCTGACTGTGTGTGAATGCTTGAAGCCACTTCAGTGTTCAAAAGTGTGAAAGACATCCATGAACTTGTTTGTTTCTGCCAAAGGGAGTATTGAACTTGGAGCGTGAGGACCAGTGCAGCTCCTTTCATACCACTGACAGTCTGATCTTCATCCCAGCCCTGCATCACGTGCCTTCTCACTTGCTTTCCTGCAGGCCTGCTCTCTAGACAGATCTCAAAATGTCTCATCTTATCAGTTAAGAGCTAAGAGAGTACGAATTCAAGATGAAATTAAAGATAGAATAGATTATAGTGTCAGTGTCGCAATCCAATGTACACATCAGGATAGATGCAGAGAGGGCCGATGGCCACTCTGAGTTTATTATAACCAGCGTTTCAATATATACATAGCTTACATCTGCTAAACATACACAGATGTGCTGGATGAAGTAATTAGCTAATGCCAAGAATTCTTAGTGATTTCTCAAGGAGCCCTCCCTTGGCCTCTGTTTTGATATTATCATGTTATTGCTGTGCTCCTATATTTTTATCTTGGAGCAGGCAAGGTCTCTTAGGCAATGGGCCCTCCTGCTCCCGATATCGATATCGTTTCTCCATCTGTGCCCCCGGGCGGCCCCCGCCTGGCTTAGGTTGCCCCCCCCCGGAGGTCTTACCCATCATTGGCTAACCGGCCTTCTCACTCCGGGTCACAGTTTGTTGGCAAGCCTTTTCCAGTGATTATTAACCCTTCCTGTGTCAGGGGCGGCTACATATAGAAAAAAAAAAAAGCGTAGAACACAGTAGATCGTCAAGCTAAGAAAAAAGCTGAAAGGACGGCTTTGCAACTCCACGTGTATTTTACAGGTGTCCTGTGACCTCAGCCAGCATCAGAGGGGAGAAGTTAAGAGTAATTTTTGTTGCTGTTGTTCACAGGATGTGATTATTTAAAATAAGGATTGGTTCTTCTGAAACATAGATTTTTAGTACCTTATAGAATTACTCCAGAGATTTTGCAATTTTGAGGAAATGGGGTAGTGGAAATTGGAGAATATTAAAGTAATAATTTTTTAAATACTAATTTTCCTTTACACAAAGAGTAGAAATCTTATATCAAATATTTCAATTATATGATCTTTAAGATGCTTAATGAGAAGTGTCATTTCATCAGTATTATTTTAACAGTCAAAACTACAGGCTGAATATTATCTAATACTTGCATTTTTAAATGAAACACCTGTAAACGTAATAGTAATGAGAAATACAGAATGATTACCAAAATAACAGGCAATTTATGTAAACTTGAAAACTTCTATAGTGTTTTGTGGGAGAGAATAATTTCAGATTAAAAACACTGGAAGATCAGCAGTTATTACTCGAATTTCTCAATTTTTTTCCCAGGGCAGTTGAACTAATTTTAGAGTGATCTAGTAGAAAACACAGACAAGCAAACAAACACAGATTTTAAAAGCCCATTGATTGTGAGGTTAGAAATTGTGTCTTCCCACCCTGGCTCTAATTCACATCGTGACCTGTGTCAAGGCACTTAGCCAGCCTGGCTCGGGTGCCATCTGAGGGAATCACATCTGGTCATGCTCACTAGTTCTGAGCCTTGCAGATTATCCGTGCTTCTCAGATTTGACTGTGGCACAGGTCAGAGATGACAAGTGCTGCCCTCCTTGCCCGATTCCAAATTCCATGCTCACTTTTCCCTGCAATTCATTGCCACAGATGGTATCTGGTGAAAGGACCTACCCAGGTATCCAGTCCCGTATCCACTAGTGCTGCAATTTGTTCTCTAAGGCTAATGCCATGAAAAACTAACAAATACTGAATAATGCAGTTAGATAACATGAAAGGAGTTGAGACATTTTTCCAGACTAAAAGATGGTTCCAAACATACAGGACTTTATTTTCTCCCTTCGTAGTGATTTTTCCTGCCTCTTTTTCATTATTTTTTTAATTAAATATTAAGAAATACGCCAGCCTACTCTGATTTGCCTGCCCGTTACGTTAATGTCACGAATAATTTCAAAACTCTTGCCTATATAGTAGAATGAATAAACATTTAAACTAGACTATTTCATAACTAAAATATAATGACACGGACAGGGCAAAACTAAAAGAATGAGCAAAGAAATAATCACCTTGAACAAAAACAAACATATTCACTGGGAACATATCATCTGCAGGTACTATAAAAATATTTTAAGGTTTTGATTATACATATATCTCCTTATTATAGATAAGAACTCTAACAGACAAATATGTAAATTATGACCATGAAATTAACTCAAGGAATTAGTAAATAATTTTCATTAAATCACGTTCAAATATCCTCTTAATCTTAAGAGTGCATATATAATGGTTATCTGCTATCTTTCACTTGTAAATTAAGTTTACAAAAAAATGATTTAGCACTCAGGCACACATAGACATCAAGAGGACTGGTGGCTTGTGAGAGTCTCTTTAACAGAACGTTGAATGATAAACTAAATATCTCCTCAAAAAATTACTAAGCAAACATGTTTGTTTCTCTACAAAGGATCTGTGTAAGACGCTCCCTCTGTGAGCTTTCCTTTGAGCCCTGCGGTGTAGAATAAAGCCTTACTTTTAAAGAATGTAAAGAGATATGACACCACTTAAAAACATAAAATTTTTATGACATATTCAAAGAACAAGGCTTTGTGGTTTATGTAACAGTGAATAAAACCGGGAAAGAGTGAAGGAAGTTTTGGGGAGAGGCTGTCGGTGCTGATGGAGCACATCAAGTTCTCTGTTTGGGCAGTAGACATGTAAAAAAGGATGTCACAGTGGTTTGGGTATTGGAGGTATCTTTGGTGTAATGGAGTTGTTTCCTATTTATGGCTATCACAAACAGTGACGCTATTACAACTCCTGTACGTGTTTTCTTGTGAATATGTGCATGCATTTTCTTAAGGATTGTGCCTAGGAGAAATATTTCTGAGCCACGGAGTATATGAGCATATTCAATTTTAGTAGATACTGCAAAATAGTTTTACAAAGTAGTGTATCAATTTAAACTCTCTCCAACAGTGATAAAGGTTCTGGTTTCTTCATACTCTCACCAACACTTGGTAGTTAGCCTTCTGGATGGGTATACAGTGGTAAAACTGCTGATGTTAATTTGCATTTCTGTGAGTGACTAATGTCGTTGAGCATGTTTTCATATGTTCATTGGATTATTTTTTTCCTGTTCAATTGTCTGATTTCTTCCTATTCATGTGAAAAAGTTGTCATACATTCTAAATACAAGTTCTTTGACAACTATGCATTTTACAAATATCTCCAAATTTGTACCTTGAAAGTTTCACATTTAGTTCTATGATCTATCTCAAATTGATTTTATGTGTGGTGTAAGGTAGGAGTCAATATTCACCTTTAATTTTCCAATGGACACATAATTGGTCCAGCACATTCACTAAAAAGACCATCCTTTCTCATTGCATAGAGGTAGTAGCCCCCATGTTTTAGTAGTTGCAGTTTGGTAAATGTACACGTGTCTGATTATTTCTAAAATTTCTATTTTATTTTACTTTTCTACTTTTCTATTCTGTACCAATACCTGTCTTAAATTACTTTGAATTTCAAGTAAGTATTGATAAGAGGTGTGTAATTCCTCCAAATTTCTTCTTCTTCATGATTTATTTAACCATTCTTAGCTACTTTTATTTCCATATAAATTTTAGTATTAGTTTTCCAATATCCATATAATTGGACAACTTACCATTTAAATTTGTTTATAGTTTTTAAAGATGAGATTTTTATTTTTTTATTTGTTAAAATCTACAAAGCCGTCTTAAAGTTCTCACCGCTTTACGACATTAGACAGGCTATATTAGTATTAGAGAAAGTATTTAATAACAAAACTTATCTACTTTCTTTATTTATAAACCCAATCTGCAAGTCACCTCCAATTTATTTTGCATTTTCATGAAAAATAGAGTAATGATTTTATAGTTTTCTAAGTTCCTATTCAGTTTTCCAAACAAGTTATCAAATAAGTCTATATTACACACATTACATATTCTCTAATAATATGAGATTAGGAATCTGTTGGAGAAGGAATGAGAGATCATTTTTTTTTAAGGAATTATCTGGTGGGGCTGGCTAGATGACTGCAGTGGCACTATTAAAACTAATATTCTGTTATTATTATTAGTTTAAATGTGTTGCATAATTAAGAAACTAAGGAACATTTGCTTTGCTCAAGGTCATAGATATTGTAGATGACAGATTAAAAAAAAGTGAAGAAATGTCTATGACTCATTCAGAAATTATGCATACTGACATGACATACTATAATATTAATAACAAAGTTCAGGAGAAATGGAATATTTCTCCATTACAACTGCCAACTTATTGGTTCTAAAATGGGGTAAAAAAAGAATAAAGAGGAATTGAATGTTGTTAGTATTCATTTTTAAGTGAATAATTTCAGGTAATACATCTAGTTAAATGGAACTTTTAAAAAACCCTGAATATTAGAGTTCTTGTGCCTGAAACTGAGTGATTTTTTTTCATAGAAACTATCCAATGTACTGGTATTTATTAAATTGTTAGAATATATGATCTCTTTGAAATTCTCCTTTATTTTCAAATTCCAAATGCTCTACTATAATTGAAAAGCTACAGAGGGGACTATTTGCTATTATAACAGCAAGTAGATTCTAATTCAGATTCAGAATTCTTTTTTAGTGGACTTCTGTGAAATAGAGGGACAAAATAAGAACCTTATAAGGAACTTACTTCAACTAGTAGGGAGACGGAAAAAATGGATTTTCAAAAAAAAAATAAAACCTGTCGTTGGAGTGTTAAATAAGCTTTGTGGAAACTATCATTTTTTATACATATATATAAAAGTTAAATTCTATTAATTACAAAAATGTAATAAATATCATTGAGGTCTTTTGCTCTAAGGAATAGCCTGGTCTTCTGCTGCCACTAATGGATTACAACTCCCTCCCAGAGGGAAGTGTTCACTTCAGAACAACCTTTGATTAACCTGCTCAGGTCAAAAATATCAAAACAATAAACAGCAGCAGAGAAAATAAAATGTTCCTGTGGGAAAAAACTGGAGCAAAGATCAAATTGACAGGGCTTTAGATTCTCAGATTCATCAGGCATATAAAAGTGGAAAGTCACAAACCTTTTCAAAGCTGTGTTGTTGAAAGGAGTAGAGAGCATTTTTGCAGAAATAGTTGAGACCTCTTACCACTTTTGTTTGTCACTCGGGTCCATGGTGATCGCATGAGTTTTCCATAACCCACAACTGGGTGATATCACGTCTCTTACCAGTTTGTAAAGCACTGACATGTTTTATTAGTATATATCTTACTCTTCAGCCACGATATTAATAAAAAAATGAGAAAATCAGACATGGTAGTGATCTCTGGTGCACCCTGCTTGATGAACTAACATAATGTCTGTCGTAAATGTTCTCCTAGACCATGTTTAAAGCCCTTTTGCTAAGCCTCATTTCTATGACAATATCTGAATTTCTTAAAATCTGAAGACACCATAACAAGTGCTGCACTGAAATATATGTGCTTTATCTTCATTTTCTTAAATGTTCTCATTATAATTCAGAAATAAAAATGATGGATGAAATCATGAGCTTATTGACTTAATAGTGTTGTCATGCTAGTCTATATTTTAGACACCCTCAGTAAACAAAGATAAAAGTAGGTTTAATAAAAATCATACACTTCCACTTTAGAAAAATTGCATTACAAGGTAAATTAAGAATAATTGGAAAACATGTCTATTCTTTAATCCTCAATCCTAATGCAATCATTTATTATGGTGATATCTACTAATTTCAATCTATTTTGATTATTGTCTGGTTGAACATTATTTGACAAGTTCACTATTTGATGTAAAAGAGATATTAACAGCTTAAACAACATTTATAAATACTTCAGAAAATCCTCTGAAATCCAGAAAACCCAGTGATACAAAAGCCTGTTTAGATACACTAATGTGTTGTTTGTTTCACTAGAGAGAGACTACAGAATACAATCAATCATGATATCGCAACTACTTTCATAAACATATATTCTGTGATTCAATTTAACTTACATTTTTGATATATTTTATTTATCTAAATTTGCATTTATGATGTAACAGATTCCCTTTAGAGGTCACATGCATTCTTTACACACTTGATTGCAAGAACTCTAAGTCAGCTTAATTTTTAATTTGGAATTTGAACATAATAATGTTTATGATTAGGTACCATTAGTTTCCTAGAAGATAACTCCAAAAGCCATAATTTCGTTTATCCTAACAAAATCAAACTCCTTTTCAATGAGTTATGCAACTCTGTAACTTATTTTTCATCTGTGAAATTAAAATCAATGCTTCCAAAATCATCAAACAATCCCTTCAGTCACTTCTAACTATAAAATGGCATTTTTAACTCATATCTATCATGTCCATTCAGTTGTTTTCTTGTTGATTCTTCTTTCTTGACGCCCAAGGTCATTCGAGTGTTCATCTGTGTTACCAAGACTCCAGACCATTTCTGTATCATGTCCTGACTCTATAGGTAGATGGGGATTTTTGGATTATAGGAGTATAAATTAAGTGCCCAAGAATCTCAGACTTAAGGTAGTTTGTCTTTTATCTGTGATCGAATTCCTGCCTTGTACAGAAACTCTAATAAATGGACTTTTTATTGCTCCCATCTATGAGGTAATTGGCTTGATAATCTTTCTGAAGTCCCAGAACTTATTACTCCATTTAGGGACTTTGCTATTATGTTAAAAGAATCAATCTTTTATTTTAAAATCTCAAGCTTATGGCTGAAGCATGTCTACCTAAAGATGACTCTTTCTAAAACACCTGCCTGCTTCTTTCGTACGATTTTTTTTCTCATCTGCTCTTGTCTTACTTCTTACTGCAGAATGTGAGAATAGTGAAATAAGGTATATTCTACATAATAATTGTCTTTTTCTAACATCTTCTCCTACCTAAAGCCAAACTGTCTTCATCTAATAGGAACTTTCACAACTAGAACTGCCAATTAAACATCAACCATTCAAGACATAAACATATCCCTCATCAATTCTAACTTCTTCACTAGAAACTGACTTCAGCCATATATTAGCTATTCTCTACCTACTTGCTCCACTCCCACACTAAAAAAATGGTGTTCTTATTTGGTGTTACCCTGAAGCAACAGAAAGCAAAAACATTGTCTAACAAAAAATCAGATTCCAAATAAATTTTGCATCTTAAATGTGAGCAAATAAAACACAGTTTTCTATAGGCATATAATTTATACACTGAAACACTTAGAAACATCACTAGGTACCAACCTATCTTTTATGATAGATTGTATGCTAGTCTGTGAAACTAGAGAAGAGAAGACAAGAGGAGAGAAGAGAGAAGAAGAGAAGAGAAGGGAAGAGAAGAGAAGAGAAGTAAAACTACAATATAGCTTCAGTTCAGCCAAACTTTGACACTGGGATAACATACTGATATTTTTCATTTAGTGCTGTCAGTTTTGAAGACACTTAGTGCACTGGGAATTCATATTGGAAAGATTACGTGCTGGAGTTTTTGTGTGGACTCTAATGAAATCATTACAAGGCAGGTGCACAGGGGGCTCAGCTCAATTAACTTTATTTCCACACAAACCTCTCAACATTGTCATGCCTGGATAATAAGAAAAAACTAATTGTTTCCAACTGCAGATGGATGGTAGCTGGCAAAACAGGCCTGTTTAATGAGGTTGGCAATGCATCACCAATAGAAAGAAAGAAGAGAAAGAGGGAACAGAAAACGAAAAGATTTGAAATATCAGAAGCTTTCACTTTCTCTTAGATCTTTTATTTTTTTCAAAGCCACTCACTCGCAAAATGTGAAAAGCAGAGTTAATGCACAGAAAATTGCCAGACCAGGGCCAATTACGGGGGAACATGAGGTTTCACCCACCTTATAACCTGGATCTCCTGATCCTCTTCTACACGTTGTGCTGGTTGCACCAGTAATCAGGAAGCAATCCTTGAAGGAAGCATGGGCGCTTCCTTCTGAACACACACATCATGGGGTGACTTCATTCAGCCCTCTTTGGTTTCCGTTGAATATCCTGGTTTGCTGATAAACCACATGGCATTGATTTACTGCACAATTGCAGACCCTTTACACTAATCCAGCACTCATAACACTTTGATACATTTAGGTAGAAGGTTCCTTAGCCGACCACTACTCTAACATCCTCCCCAAGCCTTCCATGTCTTGACCACAGCACCGTTAATGGTCCCTAGAAAATTATTGCTTCTGGATTTAGAATATCCTATATGGGCCAACCCTCAAGGTTTGTGTTAGTCTCAACACAAGTGGATAGGGGAATGATTCAATGATTGCCAAAGAAACTTCTATGGTTTCAGGTTTAGGGAGGTATTTTGAAAATAGAGAAGTTTGTTCATCACAATTTCCCAAAATAAATTGCAGAAGTTCCATAATGAGTAACTAATTGAATTTTTCTTTTATTTTGTACATTAATATTAATTAATCCTTAGTCACAGCCATCTAAAAGAAAAAACAAAGACAGGATGAAAAAGAAAAACTAAGTTATAGCTCATTTATAGATATAGTTAGACCCAGGAAATAAACTTAATAGATTTTATTCCTTTAGAATTTATCAAGGCAAATAAACAGTGTTCAAATAAATGTGTTTTAAGAGTTAGGTTGACCTCCAGTCAAGTTTTATTTTTCACGGTTTCGTGAATACTTAACATTTATGCCTTCTATTATATGCCAACGAAGCACTTTGTGTGAATTATTCTGTAAATCTTACAAAACGCAAGCAATCGTAACTTTCTCATTGTTTTCTCATAGAATTATATGACATACAAAAGAGGAAACACTCAGTATATGGAAGCAATCATTAGTTAATGTTGTTATTTTATATATGATAAATCTAAAGCTGAAAACAAGTAAATCACCAAAGGCTTAGATTAGAAAACATGAGTCAGGATTAACATACAGAATTTCTTACTATCAAATTCTATGACTACAATGATTATGCTATATTTTGTGGGTAATTTGTGAGAGTAAACATTTTTGCTTCTACCTGTACTGTTTCACCTCATGGCTAACTTGGGTCATGGAACACTGGGCCACCATTTGTCTCAGGATAGGAAATATAAGAGAGTGAGTGGAAAACAAAAGTATTCTAATGTTTGAAGTTTAAATTTGTGGGTAGATTAGCAAAATAAAATAATTTAAGAACTGCCATGATACCATATGATAAAAGGTAATTATTCTCCTTCAAATTTTCTAAACTGAATGAGCATGTCTGAAAGGAAGGGAACAAAGGACTGCAGGTAGAAGAAGTGAAATGTACATACATGGTGAGACTCAAGGCATTTGTTGTGACCAGTGATGAGTCCTGGGGAAAGACATGGCAGAACTCTCTCTCTTTGGGTTTGGGAATGTGCAAGAAGGTCTTACTGGAGTGGCCCAGCAGATGGAAATCCAAGAGGAGATGTCACTTGTGTACACAGCATTACAGATATATTGTAAGAATGATGGTGTAGAGGTCTAGTTCTATGAGGACTGGAGACAGTCAGCTCACTTACTGTGGTCATGAGTTAATATAGATGGTATTAGAAGAGTCCTTCCTTTGACTTTTAACTCTGGGATTAGCTGAGGCAGTTTTCATGGTCCCTTGGACAAGGAAATACTGAATCAGGAGGAATATTATGGATTATCCTAATGACTGGAATATCTCTCAGGAGATTCTGGTGATACAAGTAAGGACCATAGGACATCGTCCACGTGGAGGAGTAGGATTGAGATCTCTCAGACAGGGAGTAGATGAGTCTTACCTGCAAGTGGTGAGGTGACATGTAGCTAAACACCTGGAGAGATGAAAGGTGCAGGGGAATATCCTCAGTTGATTTAAAGAGCTGAGAAATCTCTGAATTTGATTGAACATCCTTAGAAATGACTCAGCACAATTTTAGAACTCAGAAAGAATAGAGGCTCATGACAGTCTAGTTATAGGGAAAAAAGTAGATTGTTGCATAACTGGGTTCTAACTAAAAAATTCATACCTATTCTTCCACTCTTATTATTTCGTTTTCTCTTTTTTTGAAACTGGCAAAAGTTGAGTCATAATGGGATTTATCAATAATACTGAATAAAAATCACAATTTTTAGTTTTTACTTTAAAATTTCCTCTTTATCCTCAGGCAGAAAGAAAAAATAACTCTACAATTTGTTTTTGAATATTTTTGATATGGTAATTCACAGTTACCAGCTTAGAATATCTCACCTCTTCAAAGCTTTCAAGTATGGAGAATCTTTGAATATTTCAATATATTTTCCCTTGCAATGCTGAGGAAAATCTGATTTCCAGAAGTCAAGAAAAAGAATCCCTTCAACTCTTAGCCAATATTTAATTTCACAAGAGCTAGAAGGAATATATACTGCCCTTGGAAAAGTATCATTAACATTAGCAAAGGAGGTGAAACTCAACCTCATGATCAGCTAAACAAAATGGCTTTTTAGTGCATATAATAGATGGAAGAAAACTTTCTTACTGATAAATATCCTGAGATTAATTTTAAACATATAATAATAAAATTTCAATAAATATTTTGAACTAACTTTTTAAGGTCAAATATTTGGAAGTGTTCTATTTTCCATTTTCATGTTTATTACTGCTTTTATTATTAATTCTTGTATGAAACGTCACACTGACATAGAAAAAAATCTGTATTTCAAGATAGAGAGAAAGAACTGAAAGCTCCGTGAGGTTGAGAACGGAATATGATTTTCAGATTGCAGTTGACTTTCCAGGGTGCTGTTAGAGAATGTATGCGTATTAACACTCGGTAAGTATATTTCAAATTCATAAATAAAGCATCTAAACAGTTGTGTTTTGAAAGAAAGTATCCTGTGCTCACAAATTTTAAGTTTAAACAAAGCTAAACAGAAGGATTTTCTGGAGGACATCTGAAAGAGTTATCAATCAGGGCATTATAATCCTCTGAGCAGCAGCATCTCACAAAATTTTGACAATGGACTCTTTTTTGTTTTGTTTTGTTTTGAAGGGACATTTGTTCACTATTTGAATAACAGTGTTTCTTAGAATATCATTTTGGGTAACATTTGCTTAGAGAAATTTGTAAAAATGGACTCTGAGAAAGTAACTTGTCACAAAGACTTTTTTTCATTTTTCATAAACTATCTCTAATCTGTGAAAAAATATTTTATTCTTGCAATACATATAATTGTTAATACATAAAAGCTAAACTGAACAGAAGACAGCTACAAAATGAAGTTTTCATTCACAGTTGGAGTTCTCAACTCTATCTTTCTAACCTCTTAGGATAATTTTAGCATTTACAAATGAGGAAAAGCTCTACAAAATTGTATTAAAACATGGCATATTTTTGAGACACATACTAGTCACACAAAATATTTTTAAATGAATCTGCAGTGAAAACAGCAAGGGACTAAAACACAATTTTCATAATCAGGAAGACATCTACATTTTCATAGAATTGGTAAGGTTGGATAGGTCAATATGCATATCTTAGCCCAATGTAAGACATTTTCAAATGAATAAGGTTAAATGTTCAAGCACATTTAGTGAATGAGTAATGAACGTGTGTAAAAGCAATCTGAGAAAGTTATAGTAATAACTGATATAGGCTTATGAATGTAAAGTTTAACAAAAACAGTCTCTAAATATATGATCAAATGATTTTAATCAAGGGATACAGATTTGTAATTTCACAATGAGCTCACCCCAAAAGTTTTCGTGTGAGTCAAGGTTTATTTTTTATATTAGAATTAAGAAGATATGGTAATATCTGGTGTCTATTTTTGATTCAGAAAAAAGCTACTTAGTTGTGATAAATAAACCAAATTATATTAGAGATGATAAAACTGAGTTCGCAGCCATAGGACTAGACTCTTATTGTAGATAAGTAAAGAGATTTCTGCTGCAGCTCCCAGAAAACTGCCCACAGAAGCAGTGCATGGACAGTCAAGTATGACTGCAAGAATCAGGTAAGCCCAGGATACCAATCAACTGTGAAACAAAATCTATTTGTAATAGCTAATATTTGGAAGCAGCCTGAAAGGCCACCCATACAAGATTGTTGAATAAAGCATGCGTATCTATACAATAGTGTACTTCACAGCCTTCAAAATAGGAGAAATATTTCCATTCAGAATATACCATTAAGTGGTTAGGCAAAGTGTGTAGTGGGATAAGGGTAGATAGTATTTTACACTTGTGTAAGAAACAACGGGAAATTAAAATTCTCTTATATCTATTTACTTATTTTATGAAAGGTAATGAAGGTTTTATAAAAGCTTAAGTATATGTTTACATACTGAGGACAGGAGACTAAATAGAGGTGACAGGTATTGAAACATAACTTTCCTGAGGATACTAATTAATAGAAATTTCCCTTTGGAACTTGTAAATTTACAACACATTCAAAAGTATAAGACAGCAAATCCTAAAATAAAAGAGAAACAAGTGAGCCTAATCGTATATCAAATAGGTGACATATCTACCCAGAGAAGAGAATAATTTCAAGGAAACAGAACAAATACATGTCCATTCTCAGCAGATTTGTTTCAAGAATAAAAAGAACTGCAAATGACTCTTAACATTCACTCATAAAGTCTATTGGTCAGGGTTATATTAGTGCTGTAAGTTATGTACATTGAAGGATGAAGGTATTAATGCTGATAGAAATCAAGGTCTCACAATAGGAGAAAAGCTAGAAAATACGAAACCAAAATGTTAGAGAAAACTCTGCAATAGTAAATTTGAATTTCAAATATCAATATCAACTTACGATTTTTTAAAATACATTTTCCTGTACTGCACACTGAAAGGAACTACATAATAAAATATCATAGCATTCAACATGCCTAAAGCCCCTCTTTCTTAATCTTAAATTCTAAACCTCGCTCTCCACTGAAGGAAAACAGGCTTTGTTGGTGAATCAGTTGGTGCTTTTGTATTCTTTGCCATTTGAACTCGAATTATTCCATGTGTTTCTTTTTCTTCCTTGGTAGAAGAAAATTTAAACTTAACATTTCAAATTGACTAAGTCATTTTCAGTGTTTTAGGTTTTTAAGACTCCTCTCTCCTCTAAGATAAGATGTAACTATGCAGAACTGTATGTGGAAGAAGCATAACAAGAGATGTTTCACAACAAAATGTGTGATAGTCTATCCTTTAAAGATAATTCACACTGTACCTAAAAATACATACTATGTAGATTTGATATAAAAAGGGGAAAAAAACTATAAAATGTCAGATGAAAGTATAAGGAGAGTTTTTTTTTTCGAGGAAGACTGGCCCTGAGCTAACATCTTTGCCCATTTCCTTCAACTTTATGTGTTGGACGCCGGCCCACAGCATGGCTTGACAAGTGGTGCGTAGATCCACACCTGGGATCTGGGCCAGGGAACCCTTGGCCACCGAAGCGGAAGGTATAACTTTAACCATTTCACTACCACATCAGCCCCGAGAATTTTTTGTCTATGGATTCATAGAGCTTTCTGCAGCCAACGACAAATAGCAGGATTACGGACAATTTGAAATGATGTTAGATGTAAGAAATACGGAACAACTTTACAGAAGAAAATGTTTTCAGTAGAAAAAAGACATGGAAAGAACTAATATCCAAAATATTCTAAAAGGTTTTAGAAATTAGTAAGGAAAAAATATTCAACTCAAGGAAAAAAATGGACAATGGATAAGGCCATTCAATTCACACAAAAGAAATAAAATGGACAATATAAGATGAATTACTTAACCTCTCCATTGATCCAGGAAATGCAAGATAAAACAATCACGGATCGGAGCCTTTTTCGCATATTTAATCAGTTTTTTTAAAAAAGATTAATCTTACAGAGCATTGAAGAGAATGTGTGTACAATAAGTCACTCATAAACTACTGATAAAACTTTATATCGGAAACGTAGTTTTCCAAGATAGTTTGGCAACATCTAACAAAAATATAAAGGGATATACTTGTGAACCAGCAAAACCATATAAGAGGAGTTTATTACATTGTAATGATCCTTTCTGTGGATGACAAAGATAATAAATTGTTATATAATCACTTTGAAAAACATTTTGGTACAATTTTGTAAATTTGAAATCATAAATCCCCTATTAAACACGGGGGACATTTACAAGCGTTTGCCCTAACTTTTTTATGGGGTACAAAATTTCAGAGCTATTTTCACAATAGTACTAAAATGTTTTGTTTTACTTTTTCACTGCATTGACATTTGAACTTATGGTATGAAAGCAATGAGAATAACACCACTGGTGCCTTGGCGAAAATGAAGGCATTCTCACCAGTCTGCACTAGTGGTTATATTATTTACCACAACACTTGTAAATTGAAAAAAAATGGCAGTTTCACATAGAATTTCCAAAATGGAAAAGCAAAAAATAGTTAATTTTATTAAATCTCAGCCTTTGACTATATGCCTTTAATGTATTGTGTGCCTCAAGATGGAATCATTTGAGATGCAACCTGAGCTAGCTGTGTTTTTATGGAACATTATTTTTACTTGCAAGAATGACAGACAGGCAAACTAATGCCTTAGCAGATATTTTCATAAAACTTAATACGATGAGCCTATCATTTCAAGGAAAGCATTTGATGGTGAATGTTGCCATGATAAAATGTGAGCTTTTGAGTGATAATTAGAATTTTTTATTGAGTTCATAATAGCTTATATCATTGTGAAATTTCAGTTGTACATTATTTCTTGTCCATCACCATATAAGTGCTCCCCTTCACACCCTGTGCCCAACCCCTACCCCCCTTCTCCTGGTAACCACTGAACTGTTTTCTTTGTCTATGTGTTTTTTACATTCCACATATGAGTGAAATCATATGGTATTTGTCTTTCTCAGTCTGCCCTATTTGGCTTAACACAATACCCTCCAGGTCCATCCATGTTGTTGCAAATGGGATGATTTTGTCATTTTTATGGCTGAGTAGTATTCTATTGTATATATATACCACATCTTCTTTATCCAATCATCAGTCCATGGGCACTTGGATTGCTTCCATGTCTTGGCTATTGTGAATAGTGCTGTAATGAACATGGGGTACATATGTCACTTTGGCTTGTTGATTCAAAGTTCTTTGTATAGATACCCAGAAGTGGGATAGCTGGGTCATATGGTATTTCTATTTTTAGTTTTTTGATGAGTCTCCATATTGTTTTCCATAGTGGCTGCACCAGTTTGCATTCCCACCAGCAGTGTATGAGGATCCCCTTTTCTCCACACCCTCTCCAACATTTGTTATTTTTAGTCTTAGTGATTATAGTCATTTTAACAGGTGTAAGGCAGTATCTTAGTGTAATTTTGATTTGCATTTCCCTAATTATTAGCGATGTTGAACATATTTTCATGTGGTTATTTGCCATCTGTATATCTTCTTTAGAATAATATCTGTTCATGTCCTCTGTCCATTTTTTGATTGGGCTGTTTGGTTTTTTGTTATTCAGTTGTGCGAGTTTCTTATATATTACGGAGATTAACCCCTTGTCGGATATATGATTTGCAGCAATTTTCTCCCAATTGATGGGTTGTCTTTTTGTTTTGATCCTAGTTTCTTTTGCCTTGCAGAAGCTCTTTAGTCTGATGAAGTCCCACTTGTTTATTTTTTCTTTTGTTACCCTTATCTGAGAAGACATGATATTCAAAAAGATCCTTTTAAGTTTGATGTCAAAGAGTGTTCTACCTAGATTACCTCCCAGGAGTTTTATGGTTTCAGGACTTATCTTCAAGTCTTTGATCCATTTTGGGTTTATTTTTGTGTATGGTGTGAGATAATGGTCTACTTTCATTCTTTTTCAAGTGGTTATCCAGATTTCCCAACATCATTTATTGAAGAGACTATCTTTTCACCATTGTAGGTTCTTCACACCTCTGTCAAAGATTGGTTGTCTATAGATGTGCAGTTTTATTTCCGGGCTTTCAGTTCTGTTCCATTGAGCTGAGTGCCTGTTTTTACACCAGTACCATGCTGTTTTGATTGCTATGGTTTTGTAGTACATTTTGAAGTCAGGGATTGTGATGTCTCCAGCTTTGCTCTTTTTTCTCAGGATACTTTAGCAACTCCGGGTCTTTGGTTGCCCCATATGAATTTTAGGATTCTTTGTTCTATTTCTATGAAGGATGTCATTGGGATTCTGATTGGGATTGCATTGAATCTGTAGATTGCTTTGGGTAGTAGGGACATTTTAACTATGTTTATTCTTCCAATACATGTGCATGGAATCTCTTTCCATTTCTTTATGTCATCATCTACTTCTTTTAATCATGTCTTAATAGTTTTCATTGTATAAGTCCTTCACCTCCTTGCTTAAATTTATTCCTAGATATTTAATTTTTTTTTGCTGTGATTGTAAATGGAATGGTATTCTTGAGTTCTCTTTCTGTAAATTTGTTATTAGAGTATAGAAATGCAACTGATTTTTGTAAGTTGATTTTGTACGCTGCCACTTTACTGAAGTCGTTGATTATTTCTAATAGTTTTCCAATTGATTCTTTAGGGTTTTCTATATATAAGATTATGTCATCTGCAAACTGTGAGAATTTCCCGTCTTCATTTCCTATTTGGATTCCTTTTATTCCTTTGTCTTGTCTAATTGCTCTAGCCCAAACCTCCAAATTCAAATGTTCAATAGGAATGGTGATAGAGGGCATCCTTGTCTTGTTCCTGTTCTCAGAGGAATGGCATTAAGTTTTTGTCCATTGAGTATGATGCAGGCTGTGGATTTGTCATATATGGTCTTTATTATGCTGAGGTAATTTCCTTCTATCCCCATTTTCTTAAGAGTTTTTATCACAAATTGCTGTTGGATCTTGTCAAATGCTTTCTCTGCATCTGTTGAGATGATCATGTGGTTTTTATTCCTCAATTTACTGATGTGGTGTATCATGTTGACTGATCTGTGGATGCTGAACCATCCCTGTGTCCCTGGTATGAATCCCACTTGATCGTGATGTATGATCCTTTTGATATATTGCTGAATTCCGGTTGCCAAAATTTTGTTGAGAATTTTTGCATCTATGTTCATCAGCGATATTGGCCTGTATTTCTCCTTTTTTGTGCTGTCCTTGTCAGGCTTTGGTATCAAAGTGGTGTTGGCCTTGTAGAATGTGTTAGGAAACATTCTGTCTAGGTAGGTTTTTGGAATAGCTTGGGAAGGATAGGTATTAAATCCTCTCTGAAAGTTTGGTAGAATTCTCCAGGGAAGCCATCTGCTCCTGGGCTTTTATTTTTAGGAATGAGTTTGGTTACTGTTTCAATCTCTTTACTTGTGATTAATCTATTCATATTATCTATTTATTGATTCACCTTTGGGAGGTTGTAAGGTATCCATTTCTTCTAGATTGTTTTTGTTGGCATATAGCTTTTCACAGTCTTCTCTTATAATCCTTTGTATTTCTGTGGTATCCACTGTTATTTCTCCTCTTTCATTTCTGTTTATTTATCTGAGCTTTCTCTCCTTTTTTCTTTGTAAACCTGGCTAGAGGTTTGTCAGCTTTGTTTATCTTCTCAAAGAACCAGCTCTTTGTTTCATTGATCATTTCTAGTGCCTTTTTGGTTCCAATTGCATTTATTTATGCTCTGATTTTTATTATTTCTCAGTTTCTGCTGACTTTGGGCTTTGTTTGCTCTTCTTCTAATTCAGTAAGGTGTAACTTGAGATTTCTTATTTTGTATTTTTCTTATTTTCTTAAGATGAGCCTGTATTGCTATGAATTTCCCTCATAGTACCAATTTTGCTGCATCCCGCATGAGTTGGTATGATGTGTTTTAATTTTTAATTGTCTCCAGGTATTTTTTGATTTCTATTTAATTTCTTAAATGATCCATTTTTTGTTCAATAGCATATTTTTTAGTCTCCACTTCTTCATCCCTTTCTCATTTTTTTTCTTGTAATTAATTTCTAGCTTCACAGACTGGTGATTGGAGAAGATGCTTGTAATTAATTCCATCTTCTTAAATTTATTGAGGCTTGTCTTGTTTCCCAACATATGGTCTATCCTTGAGAATGTTTCATGCACATTGGAGAAGAATTTGCATTCTGTTGTTTTTGCATGGAGTGTTTTTATATATGTCAGTCCAACTAGTCTAGCTTTTCATTTAATTCCACTGTTTCCTTGTTGATTTCCTGTCTGGATGATCTTTCCATTGATGTGAGTGGAGTGTTAGGGCCCCCTATGTTTATTGTGTAATTATTATTATCTCCTTTTAGGTTTGCTTTATGTGCTTTTGTGATCCTGTGTTGGGTGCATAGATGTTTATAAGTGCTATGTCTTCTTGGTAGAGAGTCCCTTTGATCATAATATATTACCCCTCTTTTTCTCTCTTTACTTTTCTTATCTTGAATTCTGTCTGATATAAGTATGGCAACACCTGCTTTCTTTTGTCTGCCGTTAGCTTGGAGCATGTCTTTAGAGCTGAAATGGGTCTCCTGGAGGAAGCATATTTTTGGATCTTATTTTTTAATCCATCCAGCCAGTCTGCGTCTTTTTATTGGCGAATTCAAGCCAAATACTTTTGGAGTGATTATTGATATATGAGGGCTTTTTCATTTCATATTTTGTTTTCAGGTTGTTCTATATTTTCATTATTTATTTCTCCTAGTAGTTCCTTTTTCTCATTTTAGTTAGGTGGTTTTCTATGACGTGTTTCTCAGTTTCCTCTTTTTTATGTTTTGTGACTCTGCTCTGATTTTTCATTTTGTGGTTAGTGTGTGGTTTATATAAAAGATTTCAGATGAGCTAGTCATTTTTCTGCTGATAGCATTTAATCTTCATTTACCTATGCAGGTTCTGTCCTCTTCCTCTTCTATTTTTTTACTGTCACAAATTATTCCTTTTCGTATTATGACTTTTTTTTACCAAGTTGAAGTGGTTATAGTTAATTTTTATGATTTCTTTACTTTGGGTCTTTATGTTATTCTTAAGTGTTTACTAAGCTCTTCTGATATACAGTTGAAATTTTCTGTCTCTGTCTACTTATCATTTTGCTTAAAGCTTTGCAAACCATTGCCTTTGGTTTCAGTTAGGATGGCTCTTTTAAACATTTCTTCTGAGGCTTGTCTGGTGGGAATGAATCTCTTCGTTACATGATGAACTTTTGCTTGTCAAGGAAAAATTTTATTTCTCCTTCATATCTGAAGGATAACTTAGCAGGATAGAGTATTCTTGGTTGGTGGTTTTTATTTTAAATATTTCGAATATATCATTCCACTCTCTACTAGCCTGTGAGGTTTCTGCTGAAAAATCTGCTGATAGCCTAGTGGGGGTTCCTTTGTAAGTTATTTCTTCTCTCTGGCTGTCTTCCATATTTTTCCTTGTCATTGACTTTTGGCAGTTTTAATGTAATGTGCCTTGGGGAAGGATATAGAAGGATAGTTCCTCAACATAATAAAAGCCATATATGACAAACCCACAGCCAACATCATACTCAATGGTGAAAAATTTAAAGCTATTCTTCTAACAACAGAAACAAGAAAAGGATGCCAACTCTCATCACTCATTTAACATAGTAGTAGAAGTCCTAGCCAGAGTAATTAGGCAATAAAAAGAAAGAAAAAGTTTCCAAATTGGAAAGGAAGATGTAAAACTGTCACTATTTTCAGATGACATGATTCTATATATGGAAAACATTAAATAACCCACAAAAAAACTATTAGAAATAATTAACAAGTACAGTAAATTTGCAGGACACAAAATCAATATACAAAACTCATGCACATTTCTATACACTAACAACAATTAGCAGGAAGTGAAATCAAGGATGCAATCCTGTCTACAATTGTAACAAAAAGAGTAAAATACCTAGGAACAAATTTAACCAAGGAGGTGAAAGACATGTACACTGAAAACTATAAGACATTGTTGAAAGAAATCAAGAAGAAAAAGACAGAAAGATATTTGATGTCCATAGATTGGAAGAACTAGCATAGTTAAGATGTCCATATTACCTAAAGCAATCTAGAGAATCAATGCAATCCCACTCAGAATCACATGACAGTTTTCATGAAAATAGAATAAAAAGTCCTAAAATCTATATGGAACAAGGAAAGTCCTCAAATAGCCAAAGCAATATTGAGAATAAAGAACACAGCTGGAGGTTTCACACTCCTTGATTTCAAAATATGCTACATAGTTACAATAATCAAAACAGCATGGTACTGGCTGAGAAACAGACAAACAGATCAATGGAACAGAATTGAGAGCCCAGAAATAAACCCACACATTTATGGACAATTAATTTTTAACAAAAGAGCAAAGAAGATACAAGGGAAAAAGAAAATCTCTTCAACAAATCTTGTTGGGAAAACTGGATAGCCACATGCAAAAGAACGAATTTGGACCCCTATCTTACACCATACACAAAAATTAACTCAAAATGGATAAAAGACTTGAATGTAAGACCTGAATCCGTAAAACTCCTAGATGAAAATGTAGACAGTACGCTCTTTGACATTGATCTTAACAGTACCTTTTTGAATATCATGTCTCCTCAGGCAAGGGAAACAAAAGAGAAAATAAACAAATTGGACAACATCAAACTCAAATGCTTCTCCAGAGCAAAGGAAACCATCAACGAAATGAATGAAAAGACAACCCACAAACTGGTAGAAAATATTTCTAAATCATATATCTTATAAGAGATTAATATCCAAAATATATAAAGAACTCATATAACGCCACAGCATATAAACAAACACATTGACCAATAAATGGGAAGAGGATATGAGCAGACATTTTTCCAAAGAAGATGTACAGATGGCCAACATGCATATGAAAAGATGTTCAAATCATTAATTACTAGGGAAATGCAAATCAAAACTACAATGTGATATCACCTCACCTTCATCAGAATGGCTAATTTTGTGTGTGTGTGAGGAAGATTGGCCAAGAGATAACATCTGTTGCCCGTTTTCCTCTATGTTGTATGTGGGATGCTGCCACAGCATGGCTTGATAAGCAGCGTGTAAGTTCACACCCGGGATCTGAACCTGAGAACCCCAAGCCCCTGAAGCAGAATATGCAAACTTAACCACTGTGCCACTGGGCTGGCCCCTCAGAGTGGCTATTTTTTAAAAGAGAAGAAATAACAAGTGTTGGAGAGAATGTGGAGAAGGAACTCTTGTACTCATGCTGGTGGGCACGTATATTGGTGCAACCACTATGGAAAACAATATGCAGATTTCTGCAAAAGTTAAAAATAGAGCTACCATATGATTCAGCTCTTCTACATCTGGGTATTTATTCAAAGAATATGAAGACAATAAATCAAAAAGATGTATGCACTCCTATGTTCATTGCAGTATTATTCATAAAAGCCAAGACTTAGAAGCAACCTAAGTGCCCATCAGTGGATGAATGAATAAAAACTGTGTTTGTAGATATACAATGAAATACCATTCAGCCATAAAAAAGACAACATTGTGCCATTTGGGACAACATGGATGGACCTTGAGGTTATTATGCAAAGCAAAATATGTCAGATGGAGAAAGAAAATTACCATATGATTTCACTCATGTGTGGAAGATAAACAAACAGACACATAGATAAGGAGAACAGATTGGTGGTTACCTGAGGGGAAGGGGGTGAGAGAAGGGCAAAAGGAGTTAAGGGGCACATGTGTGTAGCGACAGATGGCAACTAGACTTTTGGTAGTGAACATGATGCAGTTCATTCAGAAACTGAAATATAATGATGTACACCTGAAATTTATACAATGTTATAAACCAATGTGACCTCAATAAAAAAGAACATACCAAGATAACAAATATTTAACACTGGAAAGTAAAAATATAAATGACTGCTATTTTTGCACATTTTTACAATTTTTAAATTAAAAAATACATTGATAAGGGGGCTGGCCCCGTGGCCGAGTGGTTAAGTTCGCGCGCTCTGCTGCAGGCGGCCCAGTGTTTCGTCGGTTCGAATCCTGGGCGCGGACATGGCACTGCTCGTCAGACCACACTGAGGCGGCGTCCCACATGCTACAACTAGAGGAACCCACAACGAAGAATACACAGCTATGTACCGGGGGGCTTTGGGGAGAAAAAGGAAAAAATAAAATCTTTAAAAAAAAAAAAAAAAAAATACATTGATAAGCTAAAAGAAAAGATTCTCAGTGTCTTCAAGTTTTAGAAATGGGAAAATACCCTACAAATTAAAAAAACAATAATGAGAATCTGAATCTACACAAAAATGCATTATGTCAGTTTTTTTCAAAATTTTGGTGTCAGGAAACTTTTGATGTCATAAAAATGGGAATATGTGCATCTATGTTAAAGATATTAGGAATTAAAATGAGAAATTTAAACTGTATGAATGAAATAATGTTTTAAAATAATAACTCTTTAAAGGATAGCACAAATAACGTACTTAATGATAATTAACTATGTCAGAAGTAAAAGATATATTGAGAAGAATAGCATTGCTTTACAGTCTGCAAACCTGGATTAATCAGATAACTTAATTCTCAAATTTGCTTCTGCAGTCAATCTGCTTCAATATTACTCATTATAGCCTCTGGTAAACTCCACTATTCATTTGTGAGAGAATGAGAGAGAAAAAAACACCCAAATATTACTATTTTTAAAATAGTTTTGCCCTAGCAGACTTTTGCAAAGGTTCTTGGAGACCTCAGATTCACCCAAGTACCTGTGAAAATGTATACCTAGCTGATCTTTGGAACTGGGCAGGTGGAAGGATGAGTAGGGTCCACACATAGGTTCTTCTCAGAATGTCAGCACACTGGTGCTTTGCAGTCATTCCAGACTGTAATCTCCTTAAAGAGAGGGTCCATGTTGATAGAAAGAGAAGTAAGAACAGGAAGAATCAAAGGCCATTACAAGTTGAAATGGGATTCTAGAGTGCTCAGATATTTTCCGTGATAACATTCTGCGAGGCCACCCACACAGCATTTCTTCCATCTGACTTATTATCTTTCCATTGTTCAGAATGCGTCAGGGTGCAAAGCTTTAGAATAGTCTCAAATGTCCTTCCTGTCAATGATCCATCTAGGTGACTAAGTAGCTTTCTTTTCATAATGAACTTAACTTCCTTGATTTCTTTTCTCTGCTACATTCACCTGGCTATTGAAGGCAATGTATATCTATTTCATAGAATCTCAGCAACACACAGAGTGAACCAATAATCAAAATGAAGAATTCACAGCTCACTTCTTTGTCTAGAACTCCATAACCAGAAGTATGAACAATAAATGACGTACTACTATTTACCCCTCACTCCTATCCTTGCTATAGTGCTGAATATATTATTTAAAATGTCACAAAAGATGAAATGTACATGATTAGTCTTGTGAATTCTAGAGGAATGAGCAGACTTTGGTTATAGTTGAGGAAGTGAGGAGAAAGCATGGTGGGAAAGCCTATGCTGCTGGTGTTTCCTGCAGGGAGGGAGCCACGGAAGAGAAAGTATGCTGCTCCAGTTATCTAGGAGGACGGCTGCATGACAGAACTCACCTGACGTCTCACTCTCTGGAAATTGTCTTTTTCTTTTTTCTCTTTCAATATGAAAAGATATTTGAAATTGTAGTGAGGAAGCCTGAAGATTTTAGTTTAGTTTCTCTCTGGATGTTTGGGTACAAAGATACTGGGGAAAATGTGTAGTTCTTGACGTTCTGCAAGAACATTGCTTTCCTTTTCACTGATTTTAGGTAGAATTCATGAAAAATAAGCTGAGCACAGTGTATACTGATGGCTCATCTTCAGACCTTTAGCAACCAGATAGGCCTTGGAAGTGTCACCTTCGAAACAGAGCAGTCTCGTAATATATATTATCATTTACATAGCAACTAAAAAGGAAATATTCCCCCTTTTAGATATTCAGTAAATGATCAGAGTTGTTGTGTTTCTATAGACTCACATCTCTAACCTACATTTATTTTTCCTCAAAATGAAATAGTAGTAATAATAATATCTACCACATTTTGTTGCTAAAATAGTTAAACGCAAAGCTCCTGGCATTTAGTAAGTGTTCCTTATATAAGTTGTGTTGATAGTGTTCGCTTTGCAATTATCATGAGCAGCCTCAGCTGTAACTGTAGCAGCAAGAATACCAAGTCCTTTCCAGAATCCCAGCTCTTCTAAACTTGTGGAATCCCATGGCAGATAAGGGAAGTAAATGCCACTTCATGAGACAGAGACACTATGGATGACTCACTCTTACTTCCAGGCCCATCAACATCCTAGGACACGAGTCTCCAGATTTGAGAATGAGTTATTAAACTAATTGCTAATATAATGCCTAATCTGTAATTTTCCCAATTCTTTAAAAAAATATTTTCCTTAAATCTGAATCTCTATGTAGCCTCACAGAGATTTGTTGAGCTGTACCATTTCAGGTTTAATTTCTACTCTAAAGTTAGCCATTGAAAGTTTTAACTGTTAAAAGTTATATATACGTTCTCTATTACGAGAAAGAATTCATCCACCTGCTTAACAAGGTTTGATTAAACCAGTGGTTCTCAAAGTGCCATTCCTTGGCAAGCAGCATCTGCATCATCTGGGAGCTTATTAGTAATGCACATTTGTGGTCGCATCCAAGACCTACTGAATCAGAAAATCTGGGCATGAGACCCACGAATCTGTGATTTAACAAATCCTCCCCATGGTTTTGATACACTCTAAACTTTGAAAACCTCTAGCCTAAACAACATCCCCTTCTGTAGGGAGACACGGCAAAGAATGGCAAATGGGTGGTTTCCCAGGGACTCTGAGGGCTATTCGAGCTTCACACCTCATTATGAATACTCCACACGTATGATTTACAAGGATCTGTGTCCTCAGCAAAGCCCAGCCAGTGCAGGCCATGGATTTGTGAGACATTTGAACAATTAGGCCTCTGAAGGGAGAATTGAAGAGTATGAATTTTCTGACTTCGGCAGCAGGCTGGGGAAAAGTTATACAGAGCGAAGTGAGGGTGGGTCATGGGAAAAGCTGGACATGAAATGAAGCCTTAAAATTGGGATTACTCTAACCTCAATTTCAGTTATAAAAAATAGAATGAAAGAAAGAAAAAGAATGGAAGAAAGGGAGAAGGAAAGAAGGAAGGAAAGGAAGGAAAGAAGGAAGGAAAGGAGTAAGGAAGGAAGGAAGGGAGGAAGGAAGGGAGGGAGGAAGGAAGGGAGGAAGGAAGGAAAAGAAAAACAGTAATTAGGCAGAGCTGAAAACATCACACAAAGTTTACATCTAGAGCAGTGATTCTCAACCCGGGGTAATTTTGCTTCTCCCCACCAAGGAACATTTGACAATGTCTGGAGATGTTTCAGGTTGTCACAACTGGGAATAGGAGATGCTACTGGCATCTAATGGTTAGAGAGCAAGGATACTGCAACATATCCACAGTGCACAGGACAGCCTCCTACGACAGAGAATTATCTGGCCCATAATGTCAACAGTACTAATGTTGAGAAGACCTAACCAAGTTGCACATATGTAACAGATATATAAATTGCATTTTGCCATTTGATCCATGTCTACCTAGTCCTTTTAAATTATTCCACAATATTTCCATTTTAATTCACAAACTTCTATGAATTTTATAGATGAATTTCTATAATAATACATCTAATTAATCAGTGCTGGCAATTTGAATCATTAGATAAACATTAATGTCGGTAAAATATCCCTCATTTGTCTGTGCAACTTGACCTGAACTCAGGGGCTTTTCTATCATTCTCTTTCATTTACTCTTAAAGATATAAGTTTGGAAACACTCCACACTGTTCAATTTATTAGTTTCACCGAAAGGACAGAATGACATGGAGAAGAATAGTTTGCATGTATTTGACTTCTCTCTTGCTCATTTAGCTTCGGCAATGATAGAAAAAAGTGAAAAAGGATTTACTAAAAGCAGTTTGGGACTACCTATCTTCCTCTTTACCACAGAAATTGACTCTTAGCCAACGTTTTACTTCTGTTGGCTTCAATTACATAAGAATTAATTTTTCCTGGCAAGGTTAGTCAGCGTATACTTAAGGTATAACATTCTAAGATTATAGTAGTAATTCATTTATATTGTGTCTATTAAATAGACCTAAAGCTATCTTGAATTTAATTGGTAGACCAATTTTTTATACTATTGACTGGTGAATCACCATATTCATTGTTAAGTAAGTTGAAGCATGTCGTATCAATGTTACAGCTACTGATGCTGCTTTGCATGCTAACCATAAATGAGCAAGAACTATCACAAAAAGGCCTTAAAACAGGTGTTTCTTTAGATATCTAACTGAAAATAACAATGTATTTTCAGTTAAACTTTTGTTAAAAAAACATAGCATAAATGTGAGACATTGGTGAGACAGTTGTTGCATGGACAATATATTTCCCAATGAGTAAGTGAAACTACACATCTGATGTCTCTTCCCCTTTGGAGCTGAAATTCTATGACACTGTGGCTCTATGAATCTTATATATAGACATACATCATGATATATAATCTCATATATATATATATATAAGAGAGTCAAGTATGAGACTACTGTGTCCTATAATATTACATTATAAATTATGTATAATATACATGCTATATATATTATAATTATCAGCAAGACTTCAATTCAAACATACAAATAATAAAACACTGATAATTTTCTAAGGTGTATAGTTATTCCTTCATTTTTACACATAATTTCAAGGTCCATTACATACCCACCAATAAGAACTTTGTTTAATTTACTGGTGTTCCAGGTAATTCCACAAATTTTTTTTAAAGACGATGACTTTTTTTTAAGGTATGCTTTTTTTTGGTGAGAAAAATTGGCCCTGAGTTAACATCTGTTGTCAATCTTCCTCTGTTTTTTTCTCCCCAAAGCCCCCCAGCACATAGTTGTATATTCTAGTTGTAGGTCCTTCCGGTTGTGCTATATGGCATGCCACCTCAGCATGGCTTGATGAGCAAAGCTAGGTTGGTGCCCAGGATCCAAACCAGCAAACCCTGGGCCGCCGAAGCGGAGCACATGAACTTAACCACTTGGCCGTGGGGCCTGCCTCTATTTACACAATTTTATTTGTGGTGGTGAAATAAATAGCTATGTGTCATCCATGTAATGCCCCCCGCACACACACAAGAACATATATATTCATGTATTGTATAAAAGAATGTTATTTCTTAGAACACATTTTAGTCAGGGCAGAGACAAGGATTCTGAACATTAAGAAGCAGACATTAAGATGATGAAATCCTGGGTAGTACAGTTTTTTTTTTTTTTCTGTTTAAACATCCATTACAAGTTTGAATGTAGTCTTCCTCCTGTCCACACAAAAGGGAATCATTTTTCCATATGTTTTGATGAAACTGTTGCCTACCCAGTGTATTTTGCTTATCCTTGGTCTTTGAGCAGAGCAAGTGTGTAGTGCACTGACATTTTAAACAGCGTTTGAGAATGAACAACTAGCACTTAAAAAACTATACTGGGAGTTACTTAAGAATACAAATATATTGGGGCTGGCCCCATGGCCGAGTGGTTAAGTTCGCGCGCTCCGCTGCAAGCGGCCCAGTGTTTCGTTGGTTCGAATCCTGGGCGCGGACATGGCACTGCTCATCAAACCACGCTGAGGCAGCGTCCCACATGCCACAACTAGAAGGACCCACAACGAAGAATATACAACTATGTACTGGGGGGCTTTGGGGAGAAAAAGGAAAAAATAAAATCTTTAAAAAAAAAAAGAATACAAATATATTGAACAAAATGGAAATGTTTTAGGATTTTCTAGTTTCCTTTGTCATTGATTTCTAGCTTAAACCTTCTATAGTCAAATAAAATACTATGAATTAATTAAATTCTTTGCAGTTTATTAATTTAAATTACCTTTAAATTAATACATTTTAATTAATTTAAAAATTTCCCTTGTACACTTAAAAGAATGTGTATTGGCTAAAAGATCATTGTCAAGTAGATGATAGACAGATTTATAGAATTTCTACTATATTGATAAATAATATAATTATACCTATAAACATGCCACTCATTCCTTGACCTCCTTTTCATTTGCTGTCTCTTGACCCTTGTAAAGTAATTAAACAAGAAGGCCATTAGACGAGGTGGCTCTGATCCCTTGATAGCCTAAGTAAGCAAACTGAAACCAAAGCCAGAGTTAGTTCCTGTAAGTGCTTCAATGGTAAGAACAACAATCATGAACAGGGAACTAGGCTTTTCCAAATAAAGCAAATGCTTAAATTGTAGCCAGTCCAATCACTTCCTTGCTTTACTTGGGCATCTTCTCTATAAAGACCTCTCCCCTAGCTCCTGTCCCTGGAACGTTCCTAATTACTTTCGGGTTGACACTGCCTGGTTCAAATCGATATATGCTCAAATATAAACTCCTGAAAATTCTAATATGTGTAGTCTTTTAACACTCTTTAAAAATTATTAACTTTTACTTTCAGTTTATTATTTTCACTAATCTAAAAAACTACATAGACTTGTAAAGAAAACAGATTAACAAATTTATGACCCAAAAAGATTACATAAACTATTACAACTGAAAAATAATTTCACTGTTCATTTCTTTCTGAGTCCTTTGTAAGCTTTAACACATATAGGACTTAGTAAAATGAAATTATACTAAACATCTCTTTTGAAACATTATTATCACAACTGTGATTCTATAAATATATTTCTATGTCAACTTAAATTAATGTGATCATTCGTAACGAGCACATGATATTGTTCCATATGAATTTAACACGCCATTCTCTTTTCACAAATGTAATAAGACTAAGGAAAATGATCCTTAAAGAGGAGGCTATTTTTTGCATGTATATGTATGGAATGTGTGTGTGTATGTGTGTTTTTGTAGTTTTAATTGCAGCAAAGCACTTTTTAAAAAGTTATACGAGTTGATATGTCTGTTTTCTGATTTACCTTAAGAAAAGTTATATTCTTACAAAATTCATGTTTACATAGAATACTGCATTTGCCTACTTATTTGCACATTATATCTTCATCTGTAAGAAAAAGCATTCTATTTTCTTCAGACAGTTTCCCTAAGTTACTGGAACTCACTCTCCCTTCTATGGGGTCTAAGGTGAGGCCAGCTCATTTCAGAGTTAATACCGCAGGGAAAAGGGCGGAGGGGAAGATGCAGTGAGAAAAGCAACAGTGGAGGACTTATTAGATTTTGATTCTCTATAGCTGAACGGTAATTCTGCCTTACCTTTCCCAGCAGCTCCTCCTGGACTGAGAGAAGAGGCGTGTGTCACCAGAAGAAATTGAGTACTACTGATTGATGGAAACACAGGTAATTCTTTCTTATATGCCATGAAACACATTTACCTTTTTCTTATAGTCAAAAGAGAAGCGACTGCATAAATTATCATAAGAATACCACAGAGAGGAACGTTTCTTGGAGAAAAATTCTCTCTTTCATTTTATGAGAAATTACAAATGTTCTTTAAGGAAAGTATAGATTTATATACTTTAAACACTAATTATTAGATATTAGATATTGATTGTTAATATTTATTGAAACACTAGTATTTAATTTACTCTAACTTATAATAGTTTTAGCATTTTCCTACCTGTTGAAAAATAAGCACATTAATAAATTAAATTTAAAATACTAAATTGGCTACTATTGAAGAAGAATATTCTGATGAATAGTGGTAGGAGCAACCCAGAAAAAAAAATGAAATATATGTATATATGTAAATCTTACAGAATTAGTAGTAAAATTTTTACATAGTTTTGAACCACGAAAGGCTTCACTTTCACTACAACTTTTTGTGGTCTAATTGAAGTTATTTCAAAAACTATGATGGCTAATTTACCTAGGAAATTAAGTATTTTACCTGTCACATGATCTAGCTTTGTGAGAACTTTAATGTGGAGCAAAAAGATAATTATTCACTAGAAAATGTTGGTAGACATTTTGGGTAATGAATAGATTGTCAGATACATATTTCTATGTATTTCCAAATGCATTTCCCATCTCAACTCCATATGGATGATGATGTTTTCTAAAGTGGCAGCACAGTTCCTTTTGGGGCTTGGGGATACTCAAGATCCAGAATTTTCTTGTTTTTGGATTCCTTTTGGAATCAGGGCTGGGAATCCAGCAACTGTCTTTTCTTTTTAGATTCCTTCAGGGATCAGGTCTGGGACTCTAACAACTTTCTTGAATTTTCAGTGGAACTTTCAGAAAATGGGTCTCAGTCATCTAAACGTTCTGAGGGAAACCCTCCTTCAGAGACCTGAGCCAGGTTTATGTTTAAGAACTATGGGCCCTCTCTACACATGCATTTTTAACTAAGTGGGCCAAACTGACCAAGAGTAGCCCAGAATTACAATGACCATTATGGAGGACTTTTGAGCTCCTCAAACCTGTTTTTCTTTTTTTTTTTTTTTAAAGACTTTATTTTTCCTTTTTCTCCCCAAAGCCCCCTGGTACATAGTTGTATATTCTTCGTTGTGGGTCCTTCTAGCTGTGGCATGTGGGATGCTGCCTCAGCGTGGTCTGACGAGCAGTGCCATGTCCGCGCCCAGGATTCGAACCAATGAAACACTGGGCCGCCTGCAGCAGAGCGTGCGAACTTAACCACTCGGCCACGGGGCCAGGCCCTCAAACCTGTTTTTCTTAAAACCAAATTGGAAGACTGTGACTCTAAAGTAAGCAAAACAAATGATCTATTTATTTTAATTGGTACTTGGAGGCTTCTAAATATGCACAAAATTCTAAAATTGCCTCACTACAAGATACTGTGTCTAAATTAGCTAAAACAACTAAAAAACTGAGAAAGAACAAAATGGTTTCTGAAGGATCACATTGCCCTCCTCTTTAAGCTTTGTCTCAGCAGCCATCTTGTTTGTCAACACCGAATCCTCTGTCTCAGACTTGCCCAGCAGCCATTCTGTGCTCAGGCTCTGCCCCTGACACCATCTTCTTCTTTCCCTTCTGCACCACCCCTACCTTTTCTGTACCCTGTGCTTCCTCACTCAAACCCACTTGCTGAATTTTCTTTCTCCTCTAAACTTATCCTTACCCCTTCTTCTGAACCTGTTAAAACCTGTCCTTTTAAAGTTAAACCCTCTGAGGATCCAAACAAACATCAGGTCTCTTATGTTCCCCGGACTAAAGCTGAGTTGTTAAGGATTTTCCAAAAGCAATTAAAAATTCCTATAGATTTGCTGGTGAATTTAATATAGTTGTTCAGACCTCTCAGCTGCAGTTTTCAGATTTATATCAGCTAGTTCATATACTTGTTAGAGAAGACCAGGCCCAGCACTGGATGAAGCTCGCCTGATGTGAAGATCCTGAAAGGGGCTTAGAAAAACAAGCCCCTAACTTTTGGCGAGAGGCTATAAATCTCTTGGAAAAACCACCAGGAAATCCCAGTAGCTTTTCCCAGGCTTTTCCATTGTAACAAAATTCAGGCTTGAATGCAAAAGCCTGATGAAACTGTTCATGGCTAGTTTAATTGGCTTCAGACCACTTTTAAAGAAAATTCTGGCCTCCCCATAGAAGATAAATCCACTCAGGTTGATTTTAATTCTATATTTGTTAATAGGCTAAACTGGGTCCTTTCCCTCCTAGTGAAGAGGACCCGGATGGAATGGGAGACCATGTCCACTCCGGATTTGGTAAATTTTTCAAATTAACTCAATCATACCCTACAGGACTTAACTACAAAATTCCTAAATTTGCAACTTCAACAAAAGGGTACCCCTAGACAGAATCAGAAATTTCCTGGTCTCTGTCATATTTTTAAAAAGACAGGGCATTGTAAAAAGGACTGCTGTAAGCTAAAATACGCCAGGGATTTTCAACCCAAAAATTGATCCTTCCAAAGCCCTCCCAAGCCCCATTGATGGGGCTCCAAGGAACCACAGGGGCTGTTCCCTGTCCTTTCCCTTAATTAATTTGGGAAACCACTCTCCAGATTGGGAATGAATCCTTCCCCATACTTATCAACACTGGTGCTACGCTGTTGGTGCCCAAGCCCACTGTGATTAAAAAGCCCCTGCCTTGAGTACCGACATAGTTCAGATAGTAGCGTCTTAGACAAACCCCACCGTTCTCTTTCTCTAAACCTGTCCCCTTTTGTTTGGGCCTTCTAAAGAACACTCACTCTTCTATCCTTCATTTTTCCACTCCTAATTAACTGTTAAGACAAGATTTCCTGGAGAAATACCATGCTGGTATTTCTTTTTCCTGAAAGGGGGAAGTAGTTCTAGAATCTGATATCAGCAGTGACAGCAATAATCAAAATAGCCAACTGGACAAATTAAATGACCTTATAACATCTTTTCTTTTTTTCTATCACTGATGATGTTAAAACTAATTTTAGAGACAGCAG
The DNA here is from genome assembly GCF_021613505.1 of Equus quagga. Lineage (NCBI taxonomy): Eukaryota > Metazoa > Chordata > Mammalia > Perissodactyla > Equidae > Equus > Equus quagga. Next base: position 48,711,634 of record NC_060274.1, on the reverse strand, counting down.
TCCCTGTTAGATCAGCTGCCACCCTCCTTATGAGCAAAGTCTGCAACTGACATTGGCAGAATCCGTAGTGCACCTCCTATTAAAATTCAAATAGATCCCTCAAACCCTCTCCCCAAAACGAATCAATACCCTATAAATAAAGAAGCCCTCCAAGGCACTGGGCCAATAATAAGCTAATTTAAGTTCCCAGGCCTCATTATCCCCACACTAGTCCCTATAAGATTCCTATTTTGCCTGTGAGAAAACCTAATGGTTGAGGATGGAGATTCCTCCAAGACCTCCAAGTGATAAATAACATTGTCATCCCTAGGCACCCAGTTGTTTTTAACCCTCATATGCTGCTGTCATCTATCCCAACTGGAAGCTCATTCTTTACCATCACCCATTTGTGCAGTATATACTTTAGCGTCCCAATTGAGAAGGTCAGCCAGTACCTCTTCACTTTCACTTGAGAAGAAAAACAATTCACCTGGACAGTGCTGCCTCAGGGCTTTACCAAAAGTCTTTCCTTTTCACAAGTCCTGAAGGCTGATCTGGGTGATGTATACTTTCCTAGAGGTTCTACTTTGTTGCTGTATGTAGACAATGTGCTTCTTTGTTCTCCTCAGACCTCCTCAAAGGAAGACAGCATCCACTTACTAAGGCTTTCACCCTAAAAGGACACACAGTCTCCAAGGAGAAACTGCAGTCTGTTCAAACCCAGGTTCAGTATTTGGGGCACCTGATATTGGAAAAGGGCTACGCCTAGATCCAGACAGTCTTCACTGGAGTTCTGAGCTTCCCGAAACTCAAAACTAAGCATCAACTATGAGTTTTCCTCAGGTTGGCTGGCTATTGCTGAAATTGAACACCAAATTTTTCTCTTATAGACAAACCCTTGTATGTCTTACAAAAAACAAATAACCCTGACCCAGTCTTGTGGGGAGAACAGGATGACATGGCCTTTGAGGCCTTAAGGGAAAGCTTAATAAATCTCACTGCTCTTGGACATCTAAACTACTATCTCCCCTTTTTCCTTTTTGTGTATGAGAAAGAAGGGAGTGCCCTCAGGGTGCTCACTACAAAAACATTGGGACCACCAGTGGGAACTACAGTCAGCAACTGGACCCTGTAGTGCGAGGATACCCTCGCTGTCTTAGAACCCTACCTGCTACTGCTCTTTCGTTAAGGCCACCCCAGAAATAGTTGTGGGATCCCCTTTAACAATTTTTATACTTCATGCAGAGGAAGCTCTCCTAAATTTTCAGCATACACAACATCTTTCAGCTATTTACCTCATCTCTTACAAGATCCTCTTACTTACTATTCCTCATGTAATTCTTTCTCACTGCAGTAACCTTAACCCTGCAACCCTTCTCCCCTCTGCTACAGATGAAGTTCTTCATAACTGTTTAACACCAATAGACCACCTCCCAACCCCTCATGATGACGTACAAGAAAGTCCTCTAACTGCTGACATTTCATGGTTTACTGATGGGTCTCAATTAAAGAGCAACAATGGTAAATCTTGTGCTGGATATGCAATATCTACACTGTTTGATGTAATCAAAGTGTCACCTTTGCCCTTAGCTACTATCGTCCATCAAGCCAAATTGTATGCACTTACTCAAGCCTGTACTATAACCAAGAGAAGGACCACTAACATTTTTACTGATAGTAGATACACTTTTAGAGCCATGACTGAGATATTGTAGAGGTAGCATGGTTTCCTCACTTCCAGTGGAGATAAAATTAAAAATGGTCATTATGTTCAACGGCTATTGGATGTAATACTCTTATCTGCTGCTTTAGGTATTATTAAGATCCCAGGGCATTCTAAATTTTACTCTCTGTAAGATAAAGGAAATCACCTTGCTGACACATTTGCAAAGAATGCCACTATTCAAGGAATAAATAGTAGCCAAATTTCTGTCATGGTCTAGAGGGACTCTTCGCTGAACGATAGCTTGGGAAAACTGGCTAGAGAAGCCTAACAATTGGCCTCAGAGGAGGAAAAACAACATTGGAAATTCAGTAAGTGTTGGTTTGACAAAAATAGAAAGCTCTAGTTTGGGCCAAATAACAAACCATTCCTACGAGACACTACTAGACTCCTACTGCTAACCATTGCCCATGACTTAAATCATTGGTTCACAGATAAAATGTTAAACTTATGCACCAATACTTGTGGGAAAATATTAATAAAGTGGCAAAAATTGCCTATTTTGTTTGCCCTACTTGTCCAAAATAAAATTCAGAAAAACCTGTCCACACTACTCCTGAACATTTTAAAATTCCCACTGGACCATTTGAGGTTTGGCAAATGGATTGTGTACAGCTTCCCCCATCTCATGGATACAAATATGTCTTGATAATGATCTGTATGTATTCTAACCAGACTGAGGCTTTCCCTTATATACAGGCCATTACTGCTTCTGTGGCTAAAATTCTGTTAGAAAAGATTGTCTCTATCTAGGGAATCCCCCTCAAACCTGATAGTGTGACCAGGGGAACTCATTTCACAAGTCAAGTACTTCAAAGTGTCTGTGCTGTTTGACCAGTTCTGCAGCATTTTCACTGTGCTTATCATCCCTAATGGTCTGGGATGGTTGAATGCATTAATGGCATTATTAAGACTTAATTAGCAAAGTTTGTAGAAACCGTCCAGATACCTTGGCTAAAAGCGCTTTCATTAATCCTCTTAAATCTCACGGCTACCCCTTTCAGAACTCATAAATAATCATCCTTTGAAATAATTACAGGTCACCCAATATACTTGGCTCTTGCTTCTTTTGACCCTCAATTATTAAAGGGAGATGTACTTCAATATTGTAAATGCCTAATTGCGTCTGTTAAAAATAACCATGCTTTGGTAGAGCAATCTTTTCACAATGCGTTCCTGGGAGACAAAGACCTCAAACACTACACTCTACACCTGGGAATTATTTTTACTGGAAAAAGATACCTATAAAAGCACTCTACCTAGCCTTGCTGGAAAGGGCCTCTATCAAATACTGATAAGTAACTCTGTGCCACCAAACTCCAAGGAGTGGACTCTTGGACCCTCATGTTGCACCTAAAGAAGGCACCAGACTCTGAGTGGGTCTGCACTCCATTCAGTTAGCTGAAGAAAAAATTCATCACCATATGATCTCACTCATAAGTAGAAGATAAAAACAATGACAAACAAACACATAGCAATGGAGATTGGATTGGTGGTTACCAGAGGGAAGGGTAGGCAGGACCAAAGGGGTAATTAGGCTCACATCTGAGGGGATAAACTATAATTAGTTTTTGGATGGTGTACATGACATAATCTACACAGAATTCAAAATATATTATAATATACATCTGAAAGCTATATAATGTTATAATCCAATTTTATTGCAATTAAAAAATAAAAAAATAATAAATAAATAAAAATATGCAGATAGTAAAACAGAAAGAATTTGAAGCTGACTTCTGAGGCAGACAGCTTTCCCAAGATGACTGGACCAGGCCTGTATATCCTCTTCTCACTATTGTTTACTTTATTTTCTCCCTCTTTTCCCTGGAAGGACATTGTCCTCATTTCTCAATCAATCCCTTGAAAAAGGGGGAAACGTCTTTGATTATTGGATCTGCCATCAGAAACTTTGGTCTGTCCACAACAGTAATGATCTTTTATTTCACCCTGCGAGCAATTTCACTGGGATTCCAAATGCTGTTGTCTGTTTAAATTGTTCTGCAGGCCCATTTTATAGATTCAGGGTGCTAAGCCCACCTAAATATGTACCTTGCTCCAATTTAACCCAGCCTTGGGAGAGGAAAACAAGATCTTTAGATAATTGCATCGAAAATTTTGTGGGATTGCCAATGTAACCCAGATCATCTGTAAATTTCTTGATATTTATATTTAGACAACCTCTCAGCATGTAACAACATAATGTCTGAGCCTTGATTAGATAATGCTAATGCCTCTATGCCAATGAATAAGTCTATAGATACCCTCATTTATGCAGGAGCCTTATGTACATCCCCTGGTTATACCTTCATATGTGGAAGTTTTGGTAATGGGCTTTATGCGTGGGCAACTTATTGCCTTGACAGCTGGAGAATACAAGGACAGTGTGCCTTTGCTGTATCCACTGTCCTATTTTCTCTTCATAACCAAACAGAGGTCTCTCACTGGTCCTTTCCATTAAATCACTACAACTGCTTTAAATGAGAACTTCCAGGAGGCATGTGTAATTCTGGGTTTGTCTCTGTGGGAAGAAGTTTCTTCTCAATGATCAGATTTAGTGCCAATGAACAAATGATCAGGAATCTTTCCCTGACACTAGGAGAGTTGGCCAACTCCACAGCCAAAACATTTTTGGCTCAGCAACGGTCACTTAACTCATTGGCCTAGGTAATTTTGGATGATTATATAGCCCTTGATTATCTACTTGCTGAGCAAGGAGGTGTCTATGCAATAACAAATACCTCCTGTTGCATAACAGATAAATGCCTCTGGGGAAGCAGAGATCCAATTACATAAAATTAGAGAGCAAGCATACTGGCTACAACAAATTTCACCTACAATCCAGCATCTTTTGATTTGTGCAGCAGGTTACCTTCAGGTCTGGACTCCTGGTTTTGAACCATCATACAAACCAGGTTTATAGTATTGCTCTTAATCTTACTGTGCATATTTATTGCAAAATTCTCTACCTACTGCTTGTTAAACTTCTGTAAAAGTGATGTTCCCCATAAAGTCAGACTACCTCAGCACTTTGAGACCATCTTCAAAATGTGTCATCTTGGTAAAATATAGACTTTAGATGTTTCCCTCCAAAACTTCCCTGTTATTCAAATGTGACCTAAATGGTTTCCAACCACTGTCTACTTTCCCTCCAGTGTGGGACAGGATAACTAGGAAAGGTCCTTCCTGAAAAACCACTGCACACAGAGAACCTGAATCTTGGTCAGCAATGCTTTTGGAGAAAGATCTTGATCAAAAGGGGAAATATAAAAATTAATAAAGGGAAAACTTACTTAAAATGTAATCGAGAGGCCAAAAGGGGGAGCTCTCATGCAGTACCACTTGATTACTAGAAGGATTGTCAGTTACAGATCCCAAAAAGAAGGATCACAACAGGAAAGAACCATCAATCACACAACTCAACAGAAAAGATGTACAATGTAGGAGGAAATCAACTACTCCAGTGACTGAGCCAATGAGAACCCACTACTATCCTCAACTCTAGCTTTCCTCCAATGAACTTTCCTTCAAAACAACGCCCCTCCCAATTTCCTCCTTTTTCTCTGTAAAATGACATTCCTCTCTCTTGTTTATTGGATTTGCCTATGGCCTGCCATAGCATGCACGTTCTGAATTGCAATTCTTTTGGCTATTCCCGAATAAACTTGTTTTGTGAGTAAACAACTGGCCAATTTACTTTTTAGTTTGACATACTCTTTCAGGAAAGATGATACTACTGATGTGAAATGTTAATTGGAAAAAAATAACAATGTTATTGGATAAATGTACAAAGACTTTAAAGAGTTAACATAAATCTAGGGCTGCTTGCACAGTGCCCAAACTTTTTGAACATATATTTTGTCAGGTATGCCAATGGCAAGACAAAGATTATGAGATGAAAAGTGGTACAAGGAAAAGAAGAAAACCTGTGTGCATGGCAGGAGATGAAGACAGAGTGAAACAAGAGAAACTAGATTTGAGGATGTGTAAGAAAGGGTTAACTCAGCAAGTCTGGGTTGCTCAAATGCTAAACATTTCCAAGAAAGGCCTGTTTTCAGAACTGGCTCTTTATCTCTTAGGAATTGAGCTTTTGGAATGTTCTGTTTGATAAGAGTGTTTGCATCCCTGATAATTTGAGCCACACTATACCAGTGTATTCAAAAGTTTTTGCTGACATTATGGTTTATGATGAATATCTGCTTTTTCTCTGGGAGTATGAAGCCTGGGTAACTGAGGTCAGACACACAGGTCCTTTATCCCTACATAAATGACTCACAATAAAAACCCTGCACTTCGAGCTTCAAGTGAGCTTCTCTGGTTGGCAACACATTGTATATGTTGTCACACCATGAAACTTTTTCTTTTGCCAATTACACTCTGTATCCTTTTGGTGTAATAAACTGTAACCATGAGTATAACAACTTCCAAGTCATTCTGGTGAATAATTTATTCCCTTGGTATTCTTGAGGACCTCTGGTGGTATGCTTGAGGTGGTACAGAGAGAGTCTGTAGATATACTCTACCCAGCTCTATTGGGGCTCACCATGACTCTAATACAAACATATTTTACCATTAAATTCCTTGTAATCTTGATCTATTTTTTTTGCCTATATTCTTTGACCACTCAGGGTACCCCATGAATCAAAATGTACTACCTAATGCTGGAGATAATGCACTGAAAATCGAGCTGCCATAATTCTTTGGGCATGATTCTAAATTGTTAATTTTGTTGGACCTTTACATTAATTGCTTTGAAATTGCTCATTCATTTTAAATATTTGGAAGAGTAGATATGTATATGTCAGCAGAGAAATTATTCAATGTCATTTTACAAGTACCTTAGCAAATGTATTTCAAGTGTGAATTATTGTTTAGACAAATATTATTTTTAATGATATAGATAACTGTTCATGATATAATTTTAAATTATAGTTATTTCTTGTTATTATCAGTAGTTATGTTCTATAAAGTCATTGTGAACACTGAATTCATGCATACTGAACTATTGCTCCAAGATAAAATATAGAGTTAGATTCCTACAAGTCTCTCATCATAACATTTTTGTCAACTAATCAATACATAACCATGTTTTATATGTCTGTTTAAAGATATCTTATTTAATGTATATATTATTGATTCATTAACGTGGGACTTGTGGCCACAGCGCTATAACTCATGCCTGAATGAAGCTTTTCTAACCCACACATTTTTCTCCGTAAGGCACATCACAGCCTTCTTGCATTTAGGAATCCTAAACAGCACTTCAGTACTATGATGAGGGCACATTTTAAATGATGAAATTGCCAATGGAAAAACAAAAATGCAAAATCATAACACTAAATAGATTGTGAAAAGGACAATTCTTTGCAGTATAAGGGCTGAAACAAGAAGACACAGCATCACAAGGTTCAACTTCACCTGGAACACGAAAGTCAGGAGACTGAAAATTTTTACCACTCTATGCATTTCCAAGAGTATTGATTTGGGCGTTTCAAATAAGCTTTAGTGAGCAGGTAAATTTGCAAATACAGAAGCCATGAATGTTGAAGATTGACTTTGTATTATATTAAACTTTTTGTTTTAAATGTAAATAAGCAAAAACATTGAGTTAAGCTTAGTCATAAGTTAAATAAAACAGTTAGTGGTTTATTCTAGTCAGTTAGATTGTGAGTGATTTGCATTTTCTTCTTAGTCTTTTTGTCTCCAAGTCCTTTTACAGTGAGTACATATTTTCTTAATTTTAACAAACTGTTTCCTTATTATGAAAATAATGCATGCACGTGGGAAAAACTATAAAACATCAAACATTTCAAAAATACCTCTCATTCTTTCAAAACGATAATCCAGTTACACTGAGGAAACCAGGATTAAAATGCACCTGTACTTTCCCAGAAATTTGTCTTTTAGACTAAGATACAGAGTATATGTCATTTAAATTTCATTAATATATTCCAAAGATGGTATACACATTAGAGTTCCAACAAGAATGAATAACACTGAATGCTGTCTACAAATCAGACTATTATCTATTATCTTCAAAATGATAAACACAGTACAAAAACTTTACCTATCTGATAAATGAAAAGTAGTATCTCTTTTCTAATATGATGTATCTTGTTCAATTTGGAGGGAAATAGAACATCTCTGTATATGTTTTTGTGAAATGTAACGCTTTTCCTCTTTCAATTACCTATTCATATTTTGGGCCCTATTTCTATTAATTGTTGCTCTATTTATTAATGATTTGTAAAAATTCTTTATATATAAGGAAATTATAATCTTTTCATAACTGTCAAAAGTTATATTCTTGTCACTTGCATTTTCATTAATATGTACCAATATATAATATAAGTTTAACTTATCCAGTTTATCTGGGTTATATATCTTATATTTTCATATTAAAGTTTTTTATATTGACAAGAGCTCACTTTTTCTAAGAGTTTCATTCAAGGTTTGAATGTAACACATTAGAAATATAATTAGTTATATAAAGTAAGTAATAAGATATTTTGATTATTTTCTTTCTTTATATGAGGTCATATTAAATGAACAAATTCTTTCAAAGGCCCAAACTACCAATATTTACTCAAGAAAATGAATAGCCTGAATAGTTCTATATTTTTTAAACAATTTGAATTTGTGCTTAAATCACTTTCAACAAAAAAAACTCTGCTCCCAGATAGCTTCACTAGCAAATTCAGCAAAGCTTTAAAGGAAGAAATAATATCAATTCACACAAAATCTTTCAGAAGATTAAAAGAGGGGACATTTACCAATTCATTTTACAGGGACAGCATTGCTATTCAACCAACACAAAAAAAGATTACAAGAAAATAGAGCCAGATACAAATATACCTCATGAATAAACACAAATAATCCTTAACAATATATTAGCAGACTAGTTCCAGCAATATACAAAAAGGATAACATGTATGACCAACTGGTGTTTATCCCAGGAATTCAAGACTGTTTAAACGTTGAAAAGTCCTTTAATGCAATTGTCCATGTAAACAGACTAAACAAGATATCCATAGGATCATTTCAATAGATACAAATAAAATATTTTACTAAATACACCATGTAGTCATGATAAAATCTATTAGGAAACTAGAAATAGAGAAAATGTCCTTAAACTGGAAAAGAGAAACTATCAAAACCTACGACTAACATCATATGTAATGATGAAAAGACTGAATTCTTTTCCCTTTAGAATGGAGGCAAGTCAAGGATATGCACTATCACCATCCTTATTGAACTCAATGCCCTAGATAGTATAGGAAGGCAAGAAAGAGACATAAGGAAATATATAAATTAGAAAGGAAGAAACAAAGCTTTCCCTATTCACAGGTGACATGATTATGTATACAGAAAATCACAAAGAATCTTGCCAGACTCATACTGTATGATTCAATTTATGGGATACTCTGGAGAACTCAAAACTATCAAGATGAAAAACAGGTCAGTGGAGCCAGGAGCTGGGAGTGGGGAGAAGGTTTCTATAAAGGGGCGTGAGAAAGATTTTGAGGTGATGAGTTTTGTCTATATCTTTATTGTGGTGGTGATTACACAACAATATTTATTTGTTAAAACTCATAGAACTGTACACTAATGAGGATGATTTTATGCAGGAAAATTATATCAATTTTAAAAAATTCAGTTGTCCTAATGACATATTCTCAACTGATGATTTTTCTCATGCTGGACAAAATTATTATGATACTTATATCTATATTATTCCTATGATCAATTTATCTAATAATATGCAAATCATAAAGTGTTTTTATTACAGAAATGTTTAATATACATCAATAATTGATGTTAGTGTGCTGTCATTTCTTTACTTCTTTTTCAGAATGTTTTGGGCTATTCTCAAAAGGTTAATTTTTCATATGACCCTTAGAAAAAGTTGTCAAGATTAAAAATATCTGCTGTCATCTTATTGCAAAATAAATAACTTTTTAGATTGGTTTGAAGAGATATGAAAATTCTACCATGTTAAGTCTTTGTATCCAGCAAAAGAATCTTTTTTTACAATCATAACTCTTTTTATCCAAGAAAAATATCTGTATTTATGATTATTTAAAAGTTATTTTGCTCATAGGGGTCTTAAAGTTATCTTCATTAAGATGTATGTAATTAGATTATTATGGACAATTACAACCTTAGGTATTATAAATTATTCCTTTGTTATATAAAATTGACCCTTCCAATATAAATTTTGGCTTATTTTATAGACTTCTCATTTTAATCTCTTTCTTTCAAAGATATCCTATCAAAGCTATTCATTTTACAGTGGTCATATTCTCTTACCTAATGAATTTGGTAAACATTGTTATATTATAATGTAAAATGGAATATCATTTCATGGAAGTTAGAGAAAAGTCTAATTTTTATTTTTTCCTTTGAGGTTACTTTTTATAGTGGATTTTTTTCTTTTCTTTCTTTTTTATAATTTGAAATGGTAGCTTCACTAGGCTATGTCTGATTATTGATACTGCAGCAATGAGTATACAATCAATACATTGATTACAGATTTTTTTCAGAAAACTATTTTTTTGTATTACATTTAATTTTGTGTTTTTTTCCTTTTGTTGCTTTCTCTTTCAGAAAATAAACCACTTGTGTCCACCTTTCATATCTCCCTGATTTAGTCTAATTCCATCGCTTGTTTCTCCTATTTGTTTACGACTGATTTTAACAGGGCTAAATTTCATGTTTCTGATTTTACTTTTGTCAATGTCTACTTTCCATTTTTATTTATCTAGTATTCCTTTAATTTCTGTAATGGATGTAGTTTTCTCTCTGCTTTATTCTTCATCTTTGCCAGATCTGTTTTTCCTCTTCCATTGTATAATCTTTGAACTTTTGCTTCTAAGATATATCTTTTCCCATCCTGGAAAAGGATTTATCCAACAATTCTTTTTCATGAATTTTCCATTTTGTTGTTATATGTTTGTTTTAAATTATTTATTTCCTACCTTTTTCTTATCATATTTATTCATAGGCCTAAATCCATTGTTTTATGAAAGATCAAAAGGGCCTTTCTAGCTGGGTCTTAAATTACCTAACAGGGTGTGTAGGGTGAGTGGGGAAGGGGAGGGACAGAGAAGTGAGGAGAGAACATCAAGCAGTTTGGATGTAGAACTGCATGTCAGGACAAAGCTGCTCTTCTCCTGCCCACTCTCCCCTGGGCTGTCAGCACTTGGTGTCATCCCCTCAGTGGGTAGCAGGTGAGTGTGGCCCCCAGTGGGGGCTCCTGTTCTTAACAGGGACAGTTCTATTATGCGTTTCTCTTCAGATGACTGAGTTATCAGCTGAAAAAATGATTGTCTGAAGATCTCCACACAGTAAAATAACAGCTTACTTCTCATAAAAGAAACTCGATTGATTTTGCTGGCCTCTCTGCCCTCAGAGCTGTGGTGAGCCCTGAAGCCGGCACAAGGCGTAGATGTCTCCACACCGAGTGAGAGGGAGCTATCAATTGGTCCTTCAGATTTAAGCAGAAATCTGTGTGCTGCAAGAGGAGATTGATTTTCTAGCCATATTTCTGGGACACCTCTTTCCAACTTTGAGACTATTTTTTATTTTTCTTACTTGCACAAAGAACTTTTTATTTATTTTTTTCCAGCTTAATTGAGGTATGATTGACAGCAACAGTATATATTTAGATTGTATGATATGATTTCTGAGGATGTACAATATGATTATTTAACATGTATACATTGTGAAATGATTAACACAAGCAAGTTAATTAACACATCCACCATTTCACATAGTTCACTTTTTTGTGTGTGGTGAGAACACTTAAGATCTACTCTCCAGGAAAATTTCAAGTATACAATGTAGTATTATCAACTATAAACCCTGTGCTGCACATCAGATCTCCAGAATTTATTCATCTTATAACGGAAAGTTGGTACCCTTGAACCAACATCTCTCCATTTCCCCAAACCCCTTGCCCCTGGAAACCACCATTCTATTCTCCAGTTCTATGAGTTTGACATTTTTAGATTATATATATAAGTGAGATAATTCAGTATTTTTCTTTCTACATTTGGCTTATTTCACTTAGTATAATGACCTCCAAGTTCATCTATGTTGCAAATGGCAAGATTTCCTTCTTTTTTGTGGATGAATACTATTCCACTGTATAAATATACCATGTTTTCCTTAACCATTCATCCATCAACAGACACTCACGTTGTTTCCATGTTTTGTCTATTGTGAAAAATGTTGCAGTGAACACGGGAGTGCGGATATCTCTTCGAGGCACTGATTTCATTGCCTTTGGATTTTTCCCCAAAAGTGGTATTTCTGGATTATGTGGTACTTCTATATTTAATTTTTGAGGAGCCTCTATACTGTTATCCATAATGACTGTACCACTTTACATAATCACCAACAGTGCACAAGACTTCCCTTTTCTTCATATTCTCACCAATACTTGCTACCTCCTGTCTTTTCGATAATGGCCATCCTAACAGGTGTGAGTCGATATCTTATTGTGTTTTTGATTTTCATTTATCTGATGATTAGTAATGTTGAACACCTTTTCATATAACTATTGGACATTTGTATGTCTTCTTTGGAAAAACATCTATTCAAGTCCTTTGCCCATTTTTTAATTTGGTTATTTGTTGTTTGTTTTTTGCTGTTGAATTGGATAAGTCTGTTACATAGTTTGGATATTAACCTTTTAGATACATGATTTGCAAATATTTTCTCACATTCTCTAGGTTGATTTTTCATTTTATGATTGCTTGCTCTGCTGTACAGAAGATTTTTAGTTTGATGAAATCTCGCTTCTTTATTTTTGCACTTGCTGCTTGTGCTGTTGGTGTTATACCCAAAAAATCATTGCCAAGGCCAATGTCAAGCAGTTTTTTTCCCTATGTTTTCTTCTAGGAGTTTTACAGTTTCAAGTCTTGCATTTAAGTCCTTAGGTGATGTTGTCACAATTTACAATTTTGAGTTAATTTTTGCATATGGTGTAAGAAAAGGGTCTAATTCTATTCTTTCACATATGGATATCCTGTTTTCCAAACACTATTTATTGAAGAGATTTTCTTTTATCCATTGAATATGCTTGGCTCCTTGTCAAAGATTAATTAACTCTATATGCAAGGGTTTTTATTTCTGGGCTCTCTGTTACGTTCCATTGGTCTACTTGTCTGTTTTTATTCATTACCATAATATTTTGATTACTGTACCTTTGTAACATAGTTTAAAAACAGGAAATGTAATGTCTTTTAGCTTTGCTCTTTCTCAAAATTGCTTTGGCTTTTGGGTCTTTTGTGTTTTGGGCCCCTGGAGATGATCATTCTTCTCTATTTTTAGTCCTCTTTTTGGTTGTTCTCAGAGGGAAGATTGAGAGAGAAAGGCTTTCATTTTCCATTTTTAAATGAAAGTCTGTGCTATTTTATAATTAAGAAAAATATGACTTCTATTATGACATATTATCTTGAAAAAATTAAGCATGGATAACAGATTTTTGCTCCATCTTTCTGTGTTTTAGGGAAACCCATCCTCTGTGCTGGGAGGTAGGCATTATGGGAGAGGTAGACTGCTTTCCTCTTTTTCTTTTGGAAATGCAGTGAATGTTGTTATTAACCTTATTCTATTAACCTTATGTTTAGCAGCCATTCCAAGCAGATAATTTGTGTATGTTTATAGATATGTCTACTTTAATTTATATATTTTAGTATTTTATTGAACATAATGCTAGTTGCTCTATATGCATTATCTCCTCCCTCTCCACACCAACACTGGGTCATAGATTTCTTTATCTCTAGTTCACATACACGAGAAGCTAAGTTATTTGTCAATAAGCACACAGATAACTAGGGGGATACTGGGCTTAAGTTCTGTTTTCTTTTGTATAATTCTATCTTCTTTTGTGTTTATATGTATTATACTGAAGTCTCCCAAGGGGGAAAAAATAATAATAAGTCTCTTTTTCAAACATGAACCCCTATCAGAGAAAATAAAACTTGAAAGAGTAGTGGAATTTCTAACAGTCAACACTTGTTAATACTCAGTTCTTTAAATACTTTTACTTAAAGTGACTCATCCAATTCTCCCAAAAACCCCATGATTTAGATCCTGTTCAGATCCCTACCTAATAGAGAAGAAAACTGAGGCCCAATATCAGTGAGTCACAGAGCTGGGATTAGAGCTCAGGTGTCTGACTCCAGAGACCATAGTGCATAAACAATGATCCATGCTTTACCACCCAGCTAGTCCAGGGCTCACATTTAAACAGAACGTCTAAATGCGAGAGCATAAATACTTTGGGAATGACCCTTAAAACTCAAATTCTTAGTTCAGTCAGCAAATATTTATTGAGTACACAGTAGGTGTGATATACCATTCAAGACATGAATTACTGCAGTTAAAAACACAAAATTTCTGTATTCATCATTATTTTTCAGGAAATGGACAATAAACAGGTTGAATAAGTAAATTAGAGAATGCTTGAAGATGATAAATGTTATGAAGGAAAATGAAACAGGCATATTAGGAATAGTTGCAATCAAGGTTACTGGAAACATCTATTTGATAAGGTGATATCTGAGCAAAGACTTGTGTGTCACATGGACCTCAGAGAAGATTGTTCCTGAAAGAGGAAAGAGCAAGTGCAAAGGTCCAGAGGTAGCTTGGCCTGGTGTGTTTGAAGAAAAGGCAGGAGGTTGCTGTCATTAGGATGAGTTGGTGAGGTAGAGAGTTACAGTGAGAGAGAGAATGGGGCGCCAAATTCTCAAAGATTTTGTATTTTATTGTAGATGAGTTGTCTTTTCCTCTGTTAAGGCAGGAGGCCATGAGCTTATTTTCAGCAGAGAATTGTTACAATTTGTATATATTTTGAAATGCTCACTTGGCTGCTGTGCTAAGAATTTCCCTTGAAAAGGTGGGTATGGATGTGTGGAACCAGGTAGGAGATGACTAAAATGATCAATCAAGAGGATTGGGACTTGCACCGGGTAAATGGTAATGATGAGTGTGCAAAATGATCAAGGTCGAGTTGTGTTTTGAAAAAGGAACCAAAAAGATGGGATGGCAAATTTTCTTGGTGTGTAAGAAAAATAAATATATGAAAGGAGTAAAAAATCTCTTTATTTTTCCATTACAGAATTTGGGGGTATTTACTTTAAATGAACTGAGGGAACACTGTGGGTAGAGCAGATTTTGGCACTCTGTTCAGGTTGAGGGGCCTGACATTCAAGTGGTAGTGCCAGGAAAGCATGTGATACATGGATCTGGAGTTCAGTGGAGTAGTATGGGATGAAATAAACATTGTAGAAAAGAGTCGACATTTCAAGAAGCATGGGATTCAATCAGGTCACCGAAGGAGTGCCTGAGAATAATTCAAAGAACTGAGATCTGGGATGATTCAGGTTGGGGTTGTGAGGAACAAGAATAAAAAATCAAATGGAGAGACCAGGAGAATGTGGTGTTCCAAAATTCAGTGGAAAAGGGTTTCTAGAAGGAAGGAATGATCCACTGGGTCAGAAGTTAACAGATGAAGTAAGACAAAAATTGAGAATTGCTAACTGACTTCAGCTGGGCAGAGGTAGTTTCAGTGAATGGTGCATTTGAACCAGAGATTTCAATAACGTTAAGAGGAAATTGAATTTATGGGTTTGGAGACAATGAGACAATTCAAAGTAACTCAGTATAATTAAAAAATTCAAGAGTTTTGCTATAAATGGTGGTCAAGAAAGTGGATGCTACTTGTATGCTGCTTGTCAGCTGAAGTTTGTTTCTGTTTTTGTAAGACAAATGCCAAAATGTTTGTATACTAATGGAAATTAACAGTAGGGAGGTACAAACTGATGTTGCTGGGAAGCGCAGCAGGGAGAGTTGCTGAAGCTATATCTTTGGGTAAGCAAGAAGACGTCAGACCTAGTGCATAAATGAGGGCTTTACTTAGAGAGGGGCAGAGTACTATTGGCTGGGATGCAGACAGGTGGGGAGACAACACTTTAAAAAAATAAAAACAAAACAATACTGTATATTTTCAACAAAAGAGTATCCTATAAATTAGAGAAGAGAGACCAGCCCAGTGACATAGTGGTTAAGTTCACGGGCTCCATTTCAGCAGCCCAGAATTCGTGGGGCGGGGGTTTGCATCCTGGGCATGGATGTAGCGCCGGTCATCAAGCCACCCTGTGGCAGACTCCCACATAAAATAGACGAAGGTTGGCACAGATGTTAACTCAGGGTTAATAAATCCCCCACCCCAAAATAAAAGTGATTCAGATATTCAACCATCAAACCAAAATAAAATCCCAGTCAGATTTCTTCTCTTCTACCTTGCTTTTATGTGATGTTTTGCCATGAAAGGAAAAGTCTATTGTGACCTTAAAGCCAGAGCATGTTATCTTGAACCTCCCATGAACATATTAGGTAGAGTAAATTGAGAAGAAATGGTGGATCCATCTTCTGGGAGAATTTAAAAATTAATAATATTTTGTTAATGCCTGTAATACAAATTATTGGCAGTACATTGGATTTGAAAGGGGGGGTTTCTAAAAGCGATGTCATTTAAACAATACCAGATAATCAGTTATTTCTTCCTTGGCAGGGGCTTGTTGACAGGGAAGCATACATCTCTGTGGAAGGCATGGAAATGAAGTAACTGCAGCAACACACAGAAGTCTCTAGAAGACATAGTTCATGTAAATCAAAATTTGTTGGGAGTTGTAACCAGGGGCAAACATCATGATTCTTTTCAGTGTTCAAGGGATAGTGGTGGAATCCCTTTCAATCTTACTGTAATTATTGTCCATAAAACAATTTTATCCTAAAATGAAGTAAAAGATGCGCAATATCATCAAATGAAATTTCTGGATAGTATGCTCTTTGACGTAAATATATATACATATATAAGTTTTGCCTGTGCTTTCTATATTGTTAATATGCTGAAAATCAAACAAAATTTAAAATTGCCTGGTATAAATCACCCAGAGGAAGTCAGTATTAACAGTTACACAGGACTTTTACATAATTGAAATTGTATTGTAATACAACTTTGAAATTACTCTTCCCACTTGACAATATAGAGGTCTAAGGATTGTACAATATGTTCTTCTATGACCTATGCTTTGAGAGCTGCACACTAGTCCTTCCATAAGGATATGTGACACAATATTTAATTCATTTCCACATTCATTGAATTTTGCATTGCTTCCAAATTTTATAATTTCAAATGCTACATTGGTGAACATTCTTACAGATTACCTTTTGTTAATACATTCGAAGATGTGGAAGAGTTTATTAAAATATTTTTAAAATGAAAAAAATAATTTCAATGTTATTGACAATTTTTCTTTCAAATGTGCCCGTTTAAACTTCCACTATTAGCATAGAATGTATAAGAAGAGTTGTTTTCATGAAAATTATCATTCTTCCAAATTGGGACAGAAAATAAACATCACCTTCTTTTTTGGTGTAAAGGTCTTTGATTTCTGGTGTTTAAGGTCAGCATTATCTGGCATATACACGTGGAATTGAATTCTTACCAGGCCTTTGATTTTTGTGGAGGAAACAGACTAATAGGGAATCTAACCCTCCCGTTCTCTGGTCTCCAAGTCACTGAAAAACCATTTTCCTATCAGAGTTGTCATATATTTCTTAGTGATGTTTACAAATATATATTATTCTTATCTTGTCGGGTAGAATTCATTTCTCCCTGAATTCTAGCAGGATTACAAAGTAGATGTTTTCTATAACATAATTCCTTTTCCTGAAGCAAAATTTGATATTAGAAGCTTCTCTTTCTATTCCTCCTTGTATTATTTCACTTTCATTGTATTTTGTTGGCTTCATGATGTCATTTTTCCTTGTTTGCTCACCATTTTTGTTTTATAGAATGTTAGCTAGCCCTGGAATTTACTGTTAAATGCCACTAAATGAGACAATCCTAAAATTCCCATGGTTGCCGAAAGAATGAAATCTTCCAACTTTTTGTTTTGAGATTATGTCTAATGTGCACAGAGTGTAGCCAAGATTTTGTTGGCTTCCTACTTTATATGTAGTTTACATATTTTTGCATCCTGGAGTATCTGCTAATCTTGCTCCCTAGTCAGATAAAGCTCTTTCCTCTTCCAAATACTCGGGTAGCTTACAGGGATCTTTATTATCTGGACCCTGTGTAACTCTCTAGGCTCCTTTCTTTGAAATCCCACTTCCCTATGTAGGTAACTGCTTGTCTGGAACCATTATCCACTCCCTGAAAGTGCCATGATTTCTCCTATCTCTAGGAATTTGCACATATGTATTTATCTAACTGAAACTCTCTTCTCTACTGTATTTCCTAATTAAAGTATAAATTCACTCAACTTGCTGTCACTTCTCCCATGATGTTCTGTTTTTTTCTGATTCAAAACTCTCTTCTCAGAACTTGATTATCCGATCTTGTACGTTCTAATGGCACCCTATTTATTTATTTTGGAGGAACATCAGCTAACATCAGCCTCCAATCTTCCTCTTTTTGCTGAGGAAGACTGGCCCTGGACTAACATCTGTGGTCATCTTCCTCTATTTTATATGTGGAACACCTGTCACAGCATGGCTCAGTAAGTGGTGCTAGGTCTGTGCCTGGTATCCAAACCAGCAAACCCCAGGCCACTCAAGTGCAGCAGCCAACCTAACTACTTGGCCACCAGCCTGGCCTCCATGTCTTTAATTTTTTTCCTACCTACGTTTGAATTAATTGTCCTACACATGACTTTTTTCTTATATGTATCTTCTACTGGATTTCAGAATCTTTAAAATAGTCATTGTGGTATTCCTCCTTGTGTCTCATACTAATACACAAATATCCCTGACACATAGCAGGTGCTCAATAAGTTCTTTGGGAATTATTTAACGAACATATAACTTATGGTAAGCTAAAGAATTTATTACAGGGCAGGCCAGAGAGGATATTTTGTTTCAAACAGCAAAATCAACAAATAAAAGCAGAAAGAATATATATAATATTAGGGCAACTAATGGATGCCCTGGTTGATGTAGTGAATCATGTTTAGGAACTCTGCAGGCACATACAATATAAAAATCACTCGGCATGTTAGATTGCCCTGTGTTCTTGGTGGATTTGCAATGCAACCCGAGCATTCTTTACTACTATCTCTAAAAGTATGATGTCTTTCCAGACATCATTCACCTAAATGATATTTTCTTGCACCTCCTTCTCCATGTCTCTTCTGAATAGAATTATTGACCAGGTTCCTAATTGGAAGGAACTGTATGCCATGCTTCAGATTTTGCTGCAAGGAAAGTGGGAAACAAAGTCTCTGCTTTAAAGATAATGGAGATAAAGATGCTCTTTGGCAAAAAAAAAAAAAAACAAAGGCAGCAGCCACTATTCATCATATACTTAAAATAAAAATTGAAGGAGTAATTCTCTTCCTACTAAGATCAATAAATTCAGTACCCAGTCTCTAAGAAATATTGTCTCTTTTTTTTTCTTAGAAATAATCTACTTCCAACTGTACATTTTTGAGAGTAGTCCCATCCACTTCAACATACAGATAATCACTTCCCATCAGATGGTTATCTTTCAGAGGGGTGAAAGGAAGTGAATGTTTTGGGTAATGAAGAAAGCGCACCTTTTCCTTGTAGCATTGCCATCCAAACTCTTTGAAGGACAATGGTCCTGTGTCTGTGAGTTAAACTTCTAGGTAAAAGCAGACTCTGCAGCAAGACACTTAGTTTCTGGTTTTATCATTTTCTAACTTTGTGACCTAGTGAGTTCCTTAACTTCTCCTTAATCATTGGTAAATTGAGTATTAATAACTGTTGCTACCTCACTGTGTTGAGCAAGGATTAAATAAGATAGTGCATATCACACAATCCCTGATACATAGTAAGAATTCCATAACTGTTCACTACTCATATAACTGGATACAAATTTTCTATCATTTTCGACTACGTGCTCATACTATATTGCCTCAGAACTACATACAAGCCTTCATCCATGGAAGTATTCAAATAATTTGATGATGGAACACTGATTAATATTACTAGATGCAGTGGTTTCTAAATGGTTGTGTATTTTCATGAAGATTTCAGTGTGGATTTAAGACAATAGTGACTAATAAATTTTCACCTGGAGTTTGAGTTAACTCTTTTTACAACTCAACAACTTCTCATTGTTCATATTACATCTACTCATGCCCTAATTTACTCATTCTAAGTATTTATCTTTTAGGGTAATGGTCCTTAGGAAATTGATGTTTGAATCAGAGTAAATCTTTCTTTACTGTATATACGACCATTTTTAGTCAATGATTTCTGATACTTTTGCTAGAACTGGACTGCACATGTATAAGTCCATCCAGTTGTGTGGATGTGACACAGTTAAATGACTGGACGGACTGCTATTTATTCCACCGTTACGATTTTCAGATAACATTCAGGGACACAATCATGAGATAATTAGAATGAAAGAAGTTATCATTATTACCAGTCTTCCAACCAAGAGTTATATATTTATTATTGTTACAGAATGTAATTGTTATTCATAATTCTATGTGGAATGGTGAGTAAGTAAGGACAAATCTTTACTGTAAATATGAATCACATAATCTGTGGGAAAACCAGAAATGACTCTGGAATTCATTTTTATGCTAGCCTCTCTGCACTATTTTCCCTTCTTCCTTTTCTCCAGGCCTCCAGTGCCCCAGGAATCTCTTGGAGAGTATCTATTCCCAGGTTAAGGTCTTGCCCTGGCTTTCTTACCAGGCAGGGTCAGATGCACCATGAGATCAGGGTTAGGCAGCTTCTTTACAGTCCTCTTACATGACAATGTTTCTTTAGTTACTGAGCAACAGATATTGCAATCATATCCCATTCTCATTTTGAACTCTATGTGTTTGGCCATGGAACATGTATTTACTAAACACTTGCTTTGAAATCCTGCTTCTGAGTTCTCTACCCTTTTAGAGCTCCCAATCTCTGTCTTAATCATGGCAAACCTTCACCACTCCACTTAAACATTTTCCCTACCACAATATGTGTCTACACTCACTGTCTCTGGATTTCCTACACTTCAACACCTCTATCTACTCAGTAGCCTTAAGAGAAAGATGAATTGCCCAATGAAATAGAATTTGTTGTACTCTATATTTTGCACAATGTTTATTAAAATTATTTCAAAATAGACATAAAAATAATATCCCCCTGTACTGACCCATAAAGATTAATAAAAGTCACTATATTGTTTATATATTTTATTTTCTGTATATTATGAAGTTTTGACATACTGACAACCTTTCTGGCTGTGAAGAGACTGCATGTCCCAGGTCCCAGTACTGGACGATTCATAGAGATGGCAAAAGGCTTGGCCAGGAGCATCCCCTTGATATGCAAACTAACCACTCTGGAGCCATAACTCCCATACTTGGCCTGTACACTCCAGAAAGCCCCCGACTTGGCCTCTACACCCAAGACGCAATATTCCTTTCCCTCAATTATTCTAGGGCCAGGTAAGAGGCAATTAGGGAATCACTCCTATGGCTTGGAGCCCCTAGAAATTATTACCTGCCTTCTTTTCCTGATGAAGCTTCAATAAACCCTGTGGCCTTGGCTCTCCCCTGAGTCCTGCCCCTCTGCCTGAAGACCAATGCTGGTGCTTCCCCGTGCGGCCCTACATGCATGCTGTACCTCCTATTTCTATGACCTGTGAATACAATAAACTTTGTTTTCCTGAGCCTCTCCTGTGTGTCCTCTTGTGGCTGTACATGACTACCTTCATGTTGAACAAAATAGAACAATCAGACTCAATCTGGGCCTATCATGGACAAATTCTCTTTTATGTGTCAGAGATTTTTGTCACCTGCTATTTGATAGGCCCTCCCTGCAGGTTAGCTTTTGGGAAAAATTACACTCTGTTGTGGGAAAAATTAGTTATTAGAGAAAAATTGGATCCACAGTTTAGTAGCACTTCAAAACCTGAAATAAGGGAGAAAATAAACATTTGACTTTTTGATTAACTTCACTCAATTTAAAAAAACCCAAAAGTGTAGTATTTATTATGTACTAAGATGTCAAATAACTAATAACCTTTGCCTCTAAACTTTCCTTTGCATTTGATTGGTATTTATTTGCTAATATAAGTATGAAAGGAGGCGATAGCTCCTTGAAAATCACTTTTCTCTTTCCAAAAATTGTTCTTAGCCTGAAGAAAAATCGCACATAAAAATTCAAGCTGAGAAAACATTTTACTTTGGGTGTAAAACTGTTACTATGGCTCTGCTAAGAATCTTAAAATCTTGGAAAACATTTCTTTTCAGTAAGGAGAGGGTTCTCAAATTACAATATTTTAAGAAATTTTGTTTGAAGAGAAAAATGTTGAGAGAAAACTACATATAATCTTAAATAAACATGGTTTATTTAGATATTTTATTCTTTTTTGATATTTATTTGCTAAAATCCATGCATTCTTGTTAATTCATCAGTAGTAAGTTGTTATGAAACATATGTTCCATATTAGACTACCTAAATATATAGTATATTAGTAGTTCCTTACGTTTTATTTTATTTTACCATCGTTGTGAGTCAGTCTACACTTGAAAACAAAAGGAGGAAAATGAAGTCTATTTAACACTAGTTATCCCAATATTTTATCGTTAGGTAGAAATTTGAAAATATAAATAATTAAATAGATCTTTTTCACTTTCCATTGCTCATTCCAAGTGATAATTACATTTCTCTCTTTTTCCCAAATCTGCTCAGTCTAAAAGATCTTTCCTTAAAATTTATCATCAATATTTCCTTTTTTTCCAACACTCCATACAAAGGGCTACAAGCAAAACAGTTAATACCTGAGTCTTACTTGGCATTGAAAATAAGCAAGAATAATGTGAGATTTGTCTGTCTTTTCACTGTGATGAGAAAACTTAAAGTTTGAGTTATTGTAGAGTGGACCACCTGTGGCAGTTCTCAGGGGAAGCTTGGAATATCTGCATTACTTTAATTTATGATATGCTGATTCATTAGCAGCCTAAATATATTCATACTTAAGTGATGGATGAGCTGAATGCTATGTGCAGAATGGCACTTGAGTAGAACCACAGCTAATGACGAACCATATTTGGGCATATTCAGAGAGTTGGCACCAACAAAGATTCTCTGGACTTATACACAGATGTTTTTAGCATATCTTTTGTAATATGCATAAAAAATGAATAGTTTATAGATACAGTTAGAAATTAGAACATGTAACTTAAATATATTTCAACAATTTTCTGTTTATCCACAGCCTGAGTCATTTTATGAACTTGTAAGATTACTGAAAAGATGTTTCTCCAGGTAGTACTCATCATTGCTCAAGGATTTACATTTCATGCAAGAATCAACAAACTAATGAGGGAATTGTTATTTTATTGCATAGTTTTATCAGACTCGTTCCACAACTGCTATTTTAGAAATTTCTTAAAACATATATCAAAGGATTGCTTTATATTGTTTACTGTTGTGATAGATTTTTATACTCAAAAATCTAAAATAAAAATTAATTTTAATGTTTATAATAAGCCAAGAGACTCAAACTGGTAAGACTGAATCATAGATGTTAAAAGAGGGGCGTCTAATAAAATGTTATGCCCAATACCCATATCCAAAATAACTGAGACTTCTGTCAAATGTAATGATTCCTTTTCAGGTACACTTGCTCAAAATATTCCAGAAATTTCCTACATAGAAGCCAATTTGAGAATGTATATTCTTCAAACTCCATTAGACTATTGTGTAGGAAATGACAAAATTATTTGTATTTCCTGTTACAAAATATCATGTAATCTTGAAATTTTGGACCTAAAGTTAGATTCATAGTCTCTGATTTAATTATATTATTTATTTTCCAGAAACTTGATCACTTACAGACAGAAAGTCTGTAATTTTCCTATAAAAATTGAAAGAACACAGCCACTTTAATGTTTATTCTCTAGCAAATTTCATCTAGAAATAGTTCTGGAACTCTCTTATAAGATACATAATGTGAGCACTTATACTTATTACTGAAGAATGTACACCTGTGTGAAACTTTGGAACAATAACAAACATTGACTTCATTGCTTATCTGCCTCTAAAGATTTCAGATATTATATTTGTGCAATCACAGTTGGAAGTTTGCAACCATTAAAATGTCTCATTTCTTCTTCCAGAAAGCAATAATTAAATTGTTGGTTCCTAATGACCAGGGTCTATAATTAATTAATAAAAATAACCATGAACTTCAGCTTCCAATAGTATTTCCAAAGACTTCTGAAGCTTTTCTTCTAAAAAATACTTAACGTCAGATTAATTACATAAAATATATGTCTGAATGCATAGCTGAATTTTCA
The DNA here is from genome assembly GCF_021613505.1 of Equus quagga. Lineage (NCBI taxonomy): Eukaryota > Metazoa > Chordata > Mammalia > Perissodactyla > Equidae > Equus > Equus quagga. Next base: position 48,687,583 of record NC_060274.1, on the reverse strand, counting down.
ATAATATAAGACACATATCAAAGTGGATGGGAGATAAATACTAATATGAAACTAGACAGCTGGATATCGTGAGGACAAAAGCCCAAGACAAATAGAAATTTAGCATTAATTCTCAAAAACACAGGGAAAAGATCAGCAGATCTCAGACATCCGCATAAACTTGGGTCATTTTAAAGGGGATCATCCTGCAGGCAAAGGAATACGTAGAACTCAGTTAATCAATCAATAAACCAAACAAACAAGCACAATCTACCTGCTTCTGTCAGAGTGAGCAGTAGAAATTTTTCTCATCATATTACTAGTATAAATAGTCTAGTTTTAGAATTTTTAACTATTGGCTAATTCTAGCAAAAATCTATGAATTGAGTTTATATTAATTTGACAGTTGTAAAAACTATAGGTAAAATTTTAATAAACAATCAAAACATACTCAACGGAAAGGTTAAATACAACAGTATGTCTAGTTTAAAAGAGATTTGTTGAGCTGGAGTACATATCAAAAGACATTACCAAATAAGCAGAGATATAAGGAAATGATGAACTTGAGGCATAGAGGTCAGAGAATGTGGAGGCAGGGATAGAACTCTAGTACATAGATCTGCAGAGAGAAGAGCTATTAAACAGTTGAGAACACAATGGCTGAGAAATTTCTAGAATTGATGACAAACTGAGTTGACAGAAACAGGAAGTGCAATGTATACCAGTAGAGTAAATAACACATCAATGTGAAACTGAAAAATTGTGACACAAAATGAGAGTGAGAGAGAGACACAATTTTTAAGGTGGTTAGAGAAGCAATCACAATAAATAAATGTATGTGTGTGCATGTGTGTGTGTGTGTCTGTATTGGAACTCAAGAGAAAGTGGAAAAATATCTTCATTGTGTTGGTGGAAAATAACTCTCATGTAAGAAATGTGTATCAAAATAATATTTAAAAACTTAGTCAAAATAAGGATAGTTTTACACAAAAAGTTAACAAAGGAATTTACTTTCAAATTAATCCTACTAAAGAACTTCCAATAATTTATTTTAAGAAGTATGAACTTCCATAGAGAAGTGTGAAATGAAGGAAGAGATGAAAAAGAAAATAATGAACATTGGGCAAATATAAACAAACAAAAATTTATAAAACAATAGATTTAATTCTAAATTTGGAAGTGAGAATAAATGCAAAATTAAAATACGGAACAACAGAATATTAAAGTATATTGTATACCTTACATAATACTAATTTCATCTTTTTTTAATATGCAAATTAACATTTTCAAATTAATCCCTAAAATAACAATAATAGAGTATACAACTTCCAAGCTAGTTCAAGAGAAAAAATGGCAAAAGATGCAAAACATCAATAGCATAAAAGGAAAGAAAGAAATATTAAAGGAGAGAGGGAAGAAGAAAGAAAGAAAAGAAAGAAGATAAGAGGAAAACAAAGTGAATAAAATGTCTTAGTATATTCAAAGAATGCCAGAAAGTCGGAAAATAGCTCACAGCAAGCGCCAAATACTACAAAATAAAATGAAATAAATCCAAATATATTGGCAATAATCATAAATATAAATAGACTAAAATGCCCAGCAAAACAAAAGAGAAGTTGAGATTGGATAAAAGAGTGTATTGTTTATAGAAAACATTAAAACAAATAGGCACAAAATATATTAAAGTAAAATATGAAAATATTTTATGAAAGACTTAAGCAAAAAATACCTATGCATGGAAAACTGATGTAGGACAAAATATTTTACACAAAAATTTTATTACAGAAAAGTAAATATATTATATATTTTATACACAGACCAATGAAATATGTAATTTTTCATCTCAAACCAGAAAATCCAGAAATGGGAGAACTCCACAATTATGAAATTTGTACACTTAAGAACTAATGAACTGCATGTCTGTGGGAGACAAAGTAGATATTCAGTAAATGTGTAAGGTAAATTTATTATTCATATAAAAAACTGAAATCAGGGGCCAGCCGTGTGTCCTAGTGGTTAAGTTTGGTGCACTCTGCTTTGGCTGCCTGAGTTGGGTTCCCAGAGACAGACCTACACTGCTTGTTGGCAGCCATGCTGTGGCAGCAACCCACATACAAAACTGAGGAAGATCAGCACAGATGTGAGCTCAGGGCAAATCTTCTTCAACCAAAAATTGAAAGATTGGCAACAGATGTTAGCTCGGGGTGAATCTTCCTGAGCTAACAAAACCAAAAAAACCAAAACCTGAAATCAGATTTCTACCTCACAACAAAACAAAATCAATCAATAAAATCCATATTAAAAGTTGCTAGAGGGGCTGGCCTGGTGGCATAGTGGTTAAGTTTGCACTCTCCACCTCAGCAGTCTGGGGTTTGCAGGTTTGAAACTTGGGAGTAGACTGAGCACCAATCATCAAGCCATGTTGTGGCAGCATCCTACATAAAATAGAGGAAGATTGGCACAGATGTTAGCTCAGCAATAATCTTCGTCAGGCAAAAAGAGGAAGATTGACAACAGATGTTAGCTCAGGACCAGTTTTCCTCATCAAAAAAGAAAAGAAGTCCATAGAAAATAATCCATTTTCAGATGAGACTTGTGATGGTTAGTTTTATTGGTCAACTTGGCGAGGCTATAATACAAAGTGATTAATCAAACATTAATGTAGATACCGCTGTGAAGGTGTTTTGTAAACCTGGTTAACATTGACAATCAGCTCACTTAGCTAAAGTAAGGATCCTCTGTATCCTATTGGTTTTGTTTCTCTGGACAAACTTTGATGGTACAATGCTTTATTACCTTTTATAAGGATGCATTCCATATAAAAGACAGGGAAAAGTGAAACTCATAAAGGAAAAGGCTGGGAATTTTTCTGACATTAACATTATTTTTTTGCATGTAAGAAGCCACATAAACATGATAAGGAGAAAACAAACTAAAAGAAGATATGAGCCTCAAATTTAACCAATTAAATGTTTAATATCTAGACTATAAACAACACATAAAACTATAAAGGAAAAAAAAGTGAATCAATAGGAAAGCTATGAACAACACAGGAATCCGGAATGGCCAATAAAAATGAAAAGATGCTCGACTCAGTTGGTAGTTGGAGAAATAAATATTTAAAGCACAGTGAGATACTTTTTCAACCAATTAAATTGGCAAAAACTGGTCAAATGTAACTTATATCTGAGGCTTGCAGCAGTGGCAAAACTTGCACACTATTTTTGTGAATACTACTTAGTAGAAGCACCTTGTGAGACAATTGGCTATTATCCTGAGTGTTGAACATGCATCTGTCCTCTGACCTAGCTATTGCGCTCCTAGGTAAATATCCTAGAGAAGCTCTAGGTAGAAACTATAGACATTTACAAGAATTCCCACAGCTGTATTGGGCGAACTAGAAAAAAAATGAGCAGGAGGCACAAATATCCATTAACAGGAAAATGGAAATAAATGAATAAATTCAAACAATGAAATACTATGCAGTATTAAAAATCTAAAAATATAAACATAAATACATTTCAAAAAAAATATTAAGTAAAAAAATGTTAAAGAATACTTGTAGTACAATTACATTTATTTAATTTGAAGAACCTAGAAACTTAGTAATATTTTATTTATTGATATAGACACACCTAATAGTAATTCAAATATGAAAAGCAAGGTGATGAACAATTGAAAATAATGGTTACTGCTATTTATAGATGGCACTTCAGATGTACCAGTATATGACAATCCTTGATTTGGATACAAAGTGAATATTTTTAAAAATACTTGAATATTTTAATTATTTATACTTTTAAAATATAAAACATGCATGTATACATAAATATAATGAATACACATGTAATTTATTCTTTCTCTTTATGTGCAATCTATTTTATTAAGATAAACAAAATACTTTTAAAGAAAACAGAAAAAAGAATGAACCCCAGAAGGCAAACTGCCTGTGAAATCCCAACAATTTATAATTGATCAAGTTAATAATTTTGCCTTCTTAAAGGATGCCATTAAAAAATACAGTTTCTGTACATTCCACACATTAACTTATTATTTGCATGAATACATTATCTAAAGCAGCAGCTAACAAACTGGAATTGGCTGTAACGTTTTAAAGAGTATGCAGAAACATATTAATTCATCATAACTGATTTTAGGCAATTAACTTCCAAAGCACTTGATGAAGACTAGTTGACAATGGATGAAAGTTGATTTATGAGCATTATTTAAGAAATAGCTTTCTGAATATGGTCAAATTCTCCTCAAAATGGCTTTTTGTTGTCCTAAAAAAGAGGGCAAGGAAAGAATAGGCAGGTAATTGATATTGAATGCCAACTTGAGGGCAGGCATATGATTAGGAGGCTCTGCTTTGTTATCTCATTTACTTCCCCTAAAAAGAATAGAAATAAAGATATAGCTAAAGATACAGGTAGGTGGAGATGGAGATTGAGATGGAAATAGAGATAAATATTATACCCACTTTCCATTGAAGGATGCTGAGCCCCAGTGACATTAAGCAACATGCCCATGATCAATTGTCTTCTACTTGGCTGGGGTATTTCAATCCACAAGTTAATATAGCCTTTACTGAACCATGGTCTTAAAAGTTGCTATTTTTATTGAGATATAATTAACATATAACATTGTATTAGTTTCAGGTGTACGACATAATGATTCAATATTCGTACATATTGTGAAATGATCACTGCAATGTTTAGTTAACATCCATCACCACACATAGTTACAAAATTATTTTTTATGATGAGAATTTTTAAGATCTACTCTCTAAGCAGCTTTCAAGTATATAATAAAATATTATCAACTATAGTCACAATGCTGTACATTAGATTTTCATGGCTTATTTATTTTATAACTGGAAGTTTATACCTTTTGATCCACTTTACCCATTTTGCCTACTCCCTCACTTCCTGCCTCTGGCAACCAATATTTTCTCTGTATCTATGAGTTCAGTTTTGTTTTGGCTTTTATATTCCAAGTGAGATCATATGGTGTTTGTCTTTCTCTGTCTTACTTAATTCACTAAGCGTAATGTCCTTGAGTTTCATCCATGTTCTTGCAAATGGTGAGATTTCTTTCTTTTTTCATGGCTAAATGATATAAAGGTTGCTATTGGACGTTTCATTGCATATGCATTTTTTTTATGTTTAAGTGAATTGTGTTCGAGACAAGTATATCACTTGTACCACACGCAAATAACATTTTCTTGATGCTAAGACTCGAAATCCCACCCCTGCCTCCCCTTTTCTATTGATTTATTTTATTACGTCAAGGCAAATTTTAAAAGGAAAGATTAGAAACTTTCACAGCACACAAATTGAACAGTATCATCCTATTTCAGAGGAGGAAAGATTCTGTGACAGAAATCCTCCGTTTCTTAGACTAGTTCAACATCTCAAGTCTTGCCTCATCTCTCATTTATCCTCATCTGAGGAAACTCCATAAAGATAAAAATGCATTCCAGAAACTGCTCCGCCAGCATCTACCACTATTTTCAGAGTTACTCTTAGACACTGATTAAGGTGGCTGACTATTTCTCTGTCGGAAGCCTTCAGAAAGCAGTGGCTTCCAAACAGGATGGCGAGTGCATTTAGAGGGAAGGCTGGTTAAGCCCAATGAGAAGTTGGAGAAAGCAGTGGGAGGGGAGATTGAGGCAGCTAGATGTTTAAACTTGTATGGGAAAAAAATACAGAAGCTAAGTGGTTTGTGGTAAATTTCCTAGCACAATACTCTCTATTCTTACTTAACTTTCTTTCCTCAATTGATAGTAGGTTTTTGGTTTTAAGAATTCTGCCCTTTGGTTGCTATTATTACAGGATTTTTAGAGTAACTATATTTTGGAGAGCACAAATTTATCTGTGCCTTATTCATTTCCAGCTAATTATAAGATTGAGAGAAAAGGAGAGAAATTAGCATTAATTGAAGCCCTACTGTGTGTCAGGCATCTGTTATCATATTTCTCAATACCTTCCGGGGGACACATTTTCCCATTTTCCCCATTCGTTGTTATTGTCAATTCAGAAGCAAGATATAACTATGACAAGTGATAACACATTTAGGAAATGCAATGCTCCATCCTAAGATTTAAGAGTAATGCAATACACACACACACACACACACACACACACATTACTTGTAGTCATTTAACTTATTACTCAATATTTGTAATTTGTTGGCAATTGTATCAAGAATTTGATTTCTTTGAAATAATTAATAATATAATTCCTTTATAAATAGAATATGTTATTTTAGAGAGAATCATCTCAAGTTGTTCCTGGTTTTAAATAATTTTATTTTTTTTTCCTAATGAAAGTGGTAGTTTCTAGGCAGCTGAAAGTTGCATGAGTGTTGCATTAGAAATCGGCTATGGTAATTTGAAACAATTTTGTACTGTAGACTCTATGAGGATAATGTGGTTGTTTCTATTTAGGTAAAATCAAGTAAAAATGATAAATATGGCACATCCAAATCAAAGTTTAAATTAGGAGATTTGCCTTTGCATTAATCTATAGTTTTCTAAAGAGAAAGAGACATTGAAAAAGGAGAAAACCAAAGACTTGTTTCCAATCTTATATTTTAATAACATTACATGGAAAATCATTCATTTTCAAATGTCAAAATCTCAGATGTTCCATTCAGTTTTGTGGAAATACTACTTTATAACTCATTTCATCTTTAATTGGAGAACATGTTTTCTTACTATTTGATGTGATAAGTACATACGGGCATCCCCAGTTCACTAATGCATTGTATTTCAAAAGATTGTTTTAAAAATTGAATGCTTGAGGCTTGTAGCCATTTCCCCAATGGGCAAGTTTTAAAATGATGCTTGATTCCTATATAAACCACAAATAAATGCATTTTATCCATTTTGTGATGGAATCATTTATAAAAAGGAGAATGTGAAACTTTATTGAACATAAATTTTATCATAAAATAAACAATTTGCTTACTTTATTTCTTTCCAACAATGTTTATTAACCAACTTCATGCACACTCATATTGAACTCTGGAAATATGAGCAGAAAGAGGTGTACATAGTGGTTTGACGGGTTTTCATTCTGATTGGTTGTTATCATTTGAGTATTGCAATGTATTTATGTAGACAGTTTTCCCAGGTACCAACCACACAGTCAGCATGCAGCAATAAAGTCTGAGTCTTTAGAGAGTCACACGGTTTGTAAGTGTTCAGAATAATTGACTTCATCAATCTTATCTCAATACTATGTGTTACTCCAGATTCTCTTCTCAGCTCACCTCTTCTGGCTCAATTCCCTCTACCTAGTGATCACGTTGATTTAAATTTCTTCCACGTTAATTGTTTGCTCTAGGAACTCCTAAGAATCTGTCATGGTTGAGAGGCAATGAATCTAGATTACAAGTGTTAAATCACACACAACTATGATCTGCGCTCCTAATCTCTTTCCCAGAGAGAGGAAAGGGCTGCCCACGAGGTGTTAGAAACAGCTGCTCACAGCAGAAGAGGGGCGGAGCCTTGGCAGGCAGAAGCAGGAGGAACCTCTTCCACCACTGCTGGATTTCTAAGGCTGGAATAAGCCTGAGCTGGGGGCTACAGAGATGAGGAGGTGATGGAGAGAAGCTTTAAAGGGAAGAGTCTGGAGTCACGTGACTGTTAAGATGGACTTGATCTTTCTTTATTTGAGAGTGACCAGAAGGCTCTTCAATGCCTGAACAATTTATGGGCCTGCCAGAAAATTTAATCAGAAGCAGAGAGAAGACTATACACAGAGAAAGTTTTAAGAGAACTAGTGGGAAATGATAAAAGTATTCTCTGCAGTCATTGTAGTCCAGCTCATTTAATCAACTTAGCTTTAATCAGAATTCTTACCTCTAAAGTTCAAGGAGAGAGAAAGGAAGATCCCAGTCTGGTGATTCTCCCACTGTGTCATCTTCCTCACCTCTTGGATTCTGTCAGGGGATCTGTTGATTGAGTTTATTTGAGTCACTGCTCTTGACTTGCTTCTTTTGCAGGCATCTCTTTGTTTAGTTCTTCAGCAAACACTGTTTCTGTCTTATTAAAGGATTCATCGCATCCTGCCTAAACCATTGTACAAGGCATTTATATGCAGATTCTGACTCTTCTATACACTTTATCTTCTCTGGTAAGGTCAAAAATTCTCTTCACAAAGGTTAGCATAATTGGGCAATCTCTAAAAAAGTAATTATTCAAAATAAAAAATAAAATCAAACAAATATAAAGCCAAATAAAATAAAATATCTCAATATTATTTTCCAAATAAATAAAACCTTCTTTCTTATTTGGGCATTTATGGTCCTTTTTATGCTGGCCTGAGCTTATCTTTCTTTAGTATATCGATGCAAATAATCCATAATAAATCTATGTATCAAAATTAGGGTGAGTTTATTATGAGTCAGCTCTGAGAACTAGCCAGGGCCTTCCTTCCCCTTGGAAGAAAGGGCACCAAAGAAGTGGGATATACAGAATAGTTATATACCATCTTGGAACAAAGAGCATACATCCCGTATGATAAGAAACTCCCTTTTACAATTGTCGCCAGAAGCTAAGCTGGCACAGCAGGTCAGTGGTCAACAGGCTAATGGTCACAAGGTGAGCATGTCAGGTTGGTAATTAATCCCTAGTTTCGAGGAAGAGATGCTTATCCTTAAAGAAATGCTGGTATGTGGGGAAGTTACATGTCTATCTTTAGGGATATCATTCTTGTCTTTGGGACATTGTAAATGTTTAAAGCACATGTGTAATGCATGCTCAACAGGCCATGTCAGGGCCTTTTGGAAAATCAAGTTCAAGCCGGATTAGTTTTAAACCAAATGGCTTCCTCATATACTCCAGTATACACATTACTTTTCATTTATTTAGCAGGTACATATTGATAATTTCCTTTATGTTCTAGCCATGCAATACCTCAAACTGTCCTCAAAGTATTATATAATCTTACCTTTATTGTGAGGAAATTAAGGGAATCTAAAAAGTGTAGACTGTCAGCAATTTCATGGCTGAGTCACTCTTGACCTCTCTTTAAGATGGATAACAATGGCAAACTTGAAGTTTTATTGTGTGGGTTAAATCAGATAATATAATCTGAACTTTAAACACAGCATTGTTCAATAAAAACAACTACAGTCATTCCCTTGTGAGACTTTTAATTCTTTCTTCCTGGAGTACTGGGTAAACCTTCTCTCTAACTTCTGGAGCTCAGCTCCAATATCATCTCCTCTTTAAATTCTTTGTTCATCCTTTCATCCTCTATGGAATTTTAACTTATATCTGAGTTATACTTTACCACATTTAGAAGAGAGAATTTTTTATTTCCTACTTGAGAGTGAATTCTTTGCAGACATGAATAATCTATTTAAATTTGTATTCTCATGACCCCTGCCACAATACTGAGGTTCAGTTGCTTGAATTTCAAGGATGGATGTTAATTTGGCGACCCTATATTAGAGTTCTAGAAAGTTCACACCGCCCTTCTCAGTGTAGCTTCAGATATCCCTGTTGTTTTGAACCACCTCTTGCTTTGCTGGCATCTTTCAGATTTCCCACCACAGTGATTTTGGTTTGACCATCTGGTCCTTTCCACTGATGGCCTCAGTCCCTGCCTGCCAGCATTTGCCCTTACGCTCCTGGAGGAATCATAGGATATTTAGCAGCTGAAGAGGATAACTGATGAATCTGATACACACAGGTTCAACTGAATAGAAATGCAGAATGATTCCTTGAAAAATAGAAAGAGACACATGATTGCTTTGCTGTTTTTGCTCTGTCTCCTTGAGGGTTCTACTATGCCCACATCTCCATGAGTGTTTGCAATATGCAGTGATTTCTATCCGTGTAAGAGATTTAAACTATATATATAAAATATATATTATACAAATAATATTATATACAAATAATATTATTTTTTATATATAATTTTCTCTTTTTACTGATGGTGTTAATGAAACCAAAGTCAGTTCCCTGCTGGTGAGTTAAATCAGACTCTCCACCAAAATGAGTTGTCTCACAAAGAAAGGAATATTTGCAGCAGATAGGAGACACTGCAGAATCATTTCCAAAGTCATGGTATCCCCGTACAAAGGGAAAACACGGACATTTATTTCAGATGGGGAATGAAAATTCAACAGCGAGAGGTGGATATTCACTTGCGCAGGCTCAGTTGGAAAACATGCTTCCACGTGCACTGTAGTAATAAGGCTCCACCTAGAGAGATCTTAGCACTAAAAATAAGGCAAAGATCATAGGCCTGCTCTTGTGTTGAGGCTTGGTCTGCTTCAGGGCAGTTGATGATTGCATCTCCTTAACATAACAAAATGGAAAAAAGATTTGGAAAAACAGTTAAATGCTTCCAAAGCCACCCTGGATTTCCTCAGGGCAACTAGTCACTGACAATGGGTTTGAGCATGTCTTTCACCAGTTAGGCTACAGGGCTTTCTCTTCTATTCATTAGCCCATTCTTTCACTCTTCTTGGTATGCAGGATTCCTAATTAATTTCTTCTCAGTTTTAGGCATTGCAAATCACTTTCTGCATCTGCCTATTAACTTTAAAGATGACGTCTTTTTTTTAAGAGAAATTTATTTTAATTTTATATAATCAAAGTAATAGAATTTTGTCTTAAGGTTGTACCTTACATGTTTTTCTCAAAACTTCTCCCCTATTCAAACTCAAAAAAGTTGTTATTCTACATTTTATATTAACAAAATAGTTCTATATATCACAAATCATTTTAATCTATCTAGATTCCATTTTTTTAATTTGTAGCCAAATAACTGAAGTGCATTTTCAACAACACCATGTAAAACAACTGACTTGTTTTTGTTATTATCATCATCATATATTTAGTTCCGTGCATACATTGCTCTTTTCCTTAGCTCTTTATTCTCCTCCATTGGTTTATTTATTTATTCTTTTATTGATACTATAATGTACCAATACATGGAGTAAACTGTGAGCAGCATGAATAAGGATCAATATTTTCCAATTTTCAAAGCAATAAAAAATAAGTTGAAATTGAACAATAGATCAGATTTTTATCCCTTAATGGACATGAATCTTAACAATTCATGATAGTTAAGAAAATGTCCTTAACTGTCTTGAAGCCTATATACAAAGATTTTGTGATTAAGATAACTGACAAAAAGAAGAGAAACAGTGACTTACTGGAATGTGTTTATGGGGCACATTCATATTTGTAAGTTAAGTGTTATGTGGAAAATATGTCATCATGGAGTCCAATACCTATATGTTATTCACCAACAGAATGGCCAGTTAATTGAATAAATATGGTGTTTTGAAGTACTTTATCACATGTTTAAAAATCAGATATTTATAATGTAAGTAATGTTATCTCTGAATAGCAATATTTTTTATTATTACTCTCATAAAACATTTTTTCATGTAATTTCTAACTCTTCCATAAAGCATGTATTACTTTTACAAACAGAAGTCAATATCATACTTTTAATGGTAGCTGGAGCCAGGCTTTTTCCTTGAATGTGAATGCCCATCATTTCAGAGGCAACCCTTCTGGGGCACGTGTATGTGAGACCTACACTGGCTTTAGGGAAACTTCAAAAGTTCAGAAAACATTGTGATTTCCTGTACACTGCTTTAACCATTTTCGGGCAAGTTTGCAAGTAAAAGTGTTCAGTTTTTTGTCGTTTCAATGAACATGTTCTCTTTTTCACTTTTCCTAATGTCACCTTTTCGCTTGCTCTTTTTTGTCCATTAGTTTCCCTCTATCTACGATTTTTCCTTGCATATGGAACCCACATCAGCAATTTACTCTTGTGTCCCCTGTCATTGTCCTCTCTCTGTCTCGCTTTGATCACTCCTTCTCTGGTTGGCTTTGTTAGACTCAAGTAGGAAAAGAAAGGCAATATCCTCTTCATGGAAGCGATAGAAATACCACTGCAACTCAACAGAAGTGGGAATAAGAGAGAGGTACAATTTATAACATAAAAACCATCAGTACTACTGCTTTAAAAGTGACTCTGTGGTGAACAAAATAACAGCTCAATATTATGGAATGATGTGTTTGTGAGAGGGAAAGAGGGAAAGACAGAGAGAAAGAGTGATTTTTCAGGGATGAGACCACTTTCTTAGGAAGATCTCTTGAGAACAAGCTTCTTGGAGTTCTTGCATATTAAAAAGGTCTTTCTATAGTTTTGAAATTTGAAGAATGTATTGACTAGACATAAAATCCTTGGCTCACGTGAAATTTCCTAAAGTTCTCTTGAAAATGTTTGTGCCATCATGTGTTGATTTTTGCTATGGAAAAACATCTTGTACCATCTTGATTTCTTTCTTTTTTTTTTTTTTTGGAATGTAGTCTTTTGGCTAGGAGGGAGGCTCAGCTTCAATCAGATTTGCATGGACATTTTCTAATTTTTAATTTTCTGATTTGAGTAGTTCTTTCATATTTACAAATGCTTATTTACCAATATTTTTGTTTTATTGTTCATGATCATTTTTCTCTGCTTCCTGGTTTATATTTTGAGAAATATCTTCATCAGCTGATAAATTCAGTCTTAATTTTTCACATTTTGTGACAGCTTACATGAATACCTTTGATACTTTTAAGATGTCTTAAAATGTCTTAGATTTTTACTTGACAAGAGCTCACAGGTATTTCTATGGCAGTGGTGAGGTATTTGGGTGAGTTACTGAACATAATGTCAAAAATACCCATTCTTTTAGTTTAAGGAGAGCATTGGGGGGCGTTTATGTGTCCACTGATACCAGGATACTTCGGTTTCTATGTGATTCTTAAATTCTGTCACTTCCTTTCTTCTCCCTTTTCATCCCAAGAGCCCAAGGAGCACTACACTATTTAAGCCACTGCTTTTATTCCAGAATTAGTGTTCTTTCAAGTGTTCCACCACCATTGGACCTGTATACTCCCAAGCCCTTATTTTAGTTTATTGATAGTGAGTGCTCTGATCTTCCACTTCTCAGACATTTTCTCAATCTATACCTATTGAAGATGGGAACTATTCTTTCTCATTTGATTTTATCTATTTCATCACTGCTAAGAACTAGCTACCCTTTCCTACTTCTTTGTGTTCTCTGCCTGACTTTCTATTCCTATTTTAAGTGTGGAGATAGCCCTACTTGTTTACCTATTTCCACACTACAAGTGAAATTCAAGTTTAGAGTATTATTTGTCATGAGTTTTGAATGATTTTATGTCTTCTAATTTTTGAGCTCTATAATTTTGGCAAATGTGTAAACAGATATGAATTTTTTCAGGTCTAAATGTTCTATGGGAATCTCAAGTTCTCCCAAAAGTGTTCTATTTTGAATATTGGAAAGTGAAACCATTTTCTTGTCAAATGAACATTTCACAATATGAGTGATATTCGTAGGGCCATAATGGGTTTTCCTATTATAGATGCATTTAAGGAGGATACTTAAAACACTTGAAATTGTTGTATTTTAGTGTTTCCATACTGAAACATTTGTAGCACCTGATTTTCAAATTCAAATTCACATATTTAAATATCACTTTCCCATCAATTGTAAGAAAATAAACAAAAATCTCCCTTTGAAAGCTTGTAACCTAGAAAAGCAATCGGTTGCTTCTAGCCATTGGTGAAAATGTTATATATCACCTGTTACACTAGTTCTTGAACCTCACTGTAGGAAATCAAAGAGTTGAGGAGGTTATGAAAAATGTATGTTTTTCTGCCTGACTTGAAGTAATTCTGATGAGCAGACCTCTGGATTGAACCCCAAGGTTCTTCATTTCTTACAAGTGCCACAGATCATTCTAGTTGAAAAACACCATCTTATGTTTTTTGTATAATTTTCTTCCTCACATCCTGCAGCTTTCCTTTCCTACACTAATCTTGGTTCAAAATTATAGAACATATTAGTATGATATTTTAATTAGTTATTTTCCATTCTCCCAGAATGTACATCCCATAAAGAGTCTATTTTGCTCTTTGTCATATCCCTAGTACACAAAACAATGATTTGCATATTGCAGGCAGCCAATAAATATTTATTGTATATGTGAATGATTGAAAATCACAAAAGTAACAGGAGACAAGCTCTAGATAATCCTTTTCAGGTTATTAAAATCACAATTGATAGTTTTAAGATTTTAATGATATATATAGAGTTCCTTTATCTATTTTAATATGTATTTCTTACGCTATCAATCCCATGCAATTAAGTTATCAAAGTGCCTGTAGGTAGTAGAGAAAAAAATGTTAGAAAGTAGAAGCAATTATTTTAAGGAGTCTTTAGAAATCATCTATACTCCCACACTTTAACTATGAGGAAACATGCCCAGAAACACACACAACTGGCCCATTCTCAGGATTAGAGAGGGCCAAGGCCCATATCTCTTTCCTTGACAACTTCATGCTACTCTGCAGGCAGCTTTGGTGTAACAAACTGAATTTAAATGAAATATCCAGAGTTTAGCCCTAGTTTAAATGATAATATTATTGAAATTAACACTCAGAGCCTAGCCTCCTCTACTGCATTTTATACCTTCCCTTTCTTATTGTAGGTTTCTTCTTGTCCTATATCCAGAAGATCTTAAATGTCCTTTCCACATAATTTATCAGCAATGATCTTTTCTTCTGACAGACAAATATTGATCAGATTTTATGTTCAAGATTCAAAACAAAAGGTGCTAATGGTTCCACCCATTGTGACTTGCTATAATTTAATGAAAAAAATAATCTTTGCCACATTCATTTATGACCTTTTTTTCCAACAGATAAATATGGTTTAGCTTTTTGTGCAAGATTCAAAAAACGGTTAATAACTCTATCCATTATGAATTTCAGTAATTTAATGAAAAAAATTTACATTTGCCACATCCATTTCTAATCATCTGTTATACTTAAGGACTTTACGAACATCACTGCATTCATTCCTCAGTACAGCTCTGTAGTGAATAGATAACCATCTACAACATATAGATGAAGTCATTGAAATTCAGACAGCACTAACTTGCACTAACATTCTGCAAACTAGCATTTGTATTTTCATTAATTATAGAACTTATAAATTGTCCTTCTTAAAGTTATTCTAGGCAAGTGAGAGCATATTTGCACAGAGACAAGTCTTAAGCTCAGGTAAAAGAATCAGAAATCCTTATTCTCGTTATTCATTGAGAAATTTGTGGCTGGAACTCTCCCTGGTTTAAGCCTCAAATCTTATTTCCCAGTGTTTCCTGAGTCTTAGACCATGCATCCAGGCTTCATCAAGATGGTGCATCAAGATGGGAGTTCTTGGCCTGCCTGGTGGCACAGAAGTTAAGTTTGCACTCTGGGCTTTGGTGGCCCAGAGTTCACAGGTTTGGATCCTGGGTGCAGACCTACATACTACTCATCAAGTGATGCTGTGGCGGCATTCCATGTACAAAATAGAGGAAGAGGGGCACAGATGTTAGCTCAGGGCCAGTCTTCCTCAGCAAAAAGAGGAAGATTGGCAACAGATGTTAGCTCAGGGCCAGTCTTCCTCACACACACACACACACAAAAAGATGGCAGTCCTTACCCTCCATCCTCACTTTGAATACAATTAGAGTTCATTTTCTCTCCCTCATCTTGTGAAATTAGTTTCCATGTCCCCTTTCTCAATTTTAGGTTTTGTAAAAAAATGTTTGTAAACTAAAATCCCACATACAGTCTAGTTCCAGTGTGTTGCACATAAAGAAAATGCCCAGCCCATAAAACGTTTTAATTAGTTAGTCAATATCAACTTTTAATAAAATCTTGTCTCCTTTCCAATTTTATAGCACCTCAAAAATCATGGGAAACTATGTTTTCCCACTTCCATAAAACTAGTCAGTGGGTTATCTCCCTTCCAATTCAAAAGTATGGATTTTTGATGTGCTTACTTTCCTTGAGGGCTTTTAAAGACATAGAATAAACTTATTTCAACCCTTTCTTACACAGATCTCCCAAGCACCACTTATCAGAACTTAATTAATTGGTCTTTCTCCCCTTTTTGGCCTACTAAATCTGTTCCCCTTTTCTTCTCTTTCCTGATTAATGAGCACAAATAATACACATGCATCCTCATGGTAGCAATAAAACTCATACGTATTTATAAATAGCTCGTGATTCATTATAGCTCAGTGTTGTGCAAACTTTGCGTGGATGCTTCTGAGTCTACAATGTATGGGTCTAGAGCAACAGAGCATTGTGAGATGAAGGAAGAGCATTGGCATCCCAAATCTGTCTGTGGATTATATACTTGATATATGTAGCAACACCTTTTCTAGAAGCAAGGCTCTCTCAGACGTTCTGGACTGAATTCAAAATTCCCATAGATGGCAATATTTTTCTGTGAGAACCACTACATTTGTTAATCCGTATTTCATTGAACACAGACACCAGAGATCCAGAGCCCATCTGTACTGCGGCTCTCTCTTCTCCTCTGGTTCCACCTTGGCATGGGGCTTTTTCACCTCTGACCTTAAAAAGAATCATCCTCTCTCAATGTAGCAAAATTAAATTCTGTTCAGACAATGTCCACAGCTTCTGTGCAGAAGTGTGCTACCCCAGCGTACATCCTAGAAACATCAGAGTGTTGAGGGGGCAGGGGGCGACACCTGGACCGTGTTTTTTCTCATAAAGGGAAAGAAATAGAAATAAATCCAAGGTAATCAAATTCTGGATCTATAAAATAACAGAAAATCTCAGTGGTTCATGTACCAGAAGTAGAGCATATATGAGTTTGACATTGTGTGTGTATATATGCAAATAATATGAAATTGTGATTTTTGTCTGACAACAGGCTTAACTCAATTCTGCTTTATGGTTTTAAAGATATGTAACACCTCCAGCTTCTACTTAGAATATAGAAAGCTGGAAGGAACATTGTTTCCACCTCTACACAAACACAAAAAGAATGCTGGATAATCTACAAAATAACAATTTCCTTCACTCTGTCAGAGAGCTGAGGAGAGGACAATCATCTTCAAAGACAGTATCTCCAAGAAAACACACAAGCAGTCACTTGTTTACTTAGAGCAAACATGGGACAATATGCAAGCTGGTAAGAATTCTGCTAAAATTTAGAGTGAATTTCTTTAGGCCAAGAATGGGCCAGGATGAGACTATAGAAATCCGAGGTACTGAAATCACAGGGGCATTTATACCTTCTCACAGCCGATTTTTCCACTGACCTCATGAGAAAGATTGGAGGCAGAGTGTGACATAAAAGAAAAACTTCTTGGGGCCACCCCTGTGGCGCAGCGGTTAAGATCGCACGTTCTGCTTCTCGGCGGCCCTGGGTTTGCCAGTTCGGATCCCGGGTGTGGACATGAGACCGCTTGGCATGCCATGGTGTGGTAGGCGTCCCACATATAAAGTAGAGGAAGATGGGCACGTATTTAGCTCAGGGCCAGCCTTCCTCAGAAAAAAGAGGAGGATTGGCAATAGTTAGCTCAGGGCTAATCTTCCTCAAAAAAAAAAAAAAACCCTTCTTCATGGTGCAAGTGTGAGGGAAGGGAACAGCAGCACCCATGAGAGAAACCAAAGCCCCATTAAGGTCCTTCCCTTGTATCTCTCCTACGGTACGAAAGAAAATCTTTGTCAGGGAGGGTTGCAAATCTGTTCTGTTCTTCCCATTGACAAACTATTGTAGCTGTGATAAAGAGAGTGAGAGAGAGAGAGACAGAGACAGACAGAGAGAGAGAGAGAGAGAGGAAGGTAGAAAGGCACGGAAGGAGGAAGGAAGGAAGGAAAAACTCTATCCTTGGTGAAGGACAGAAAAACATTCAGATTATTACACATGCCACATGCCACGTGGCCAGAACTTCTGAGAAGTCCTCTCCACTGAGAACAGTGGCACTGAACCTGCTTGACATTGTGGCTGAACCAAACATTGCTTGGAATGCAATAGATTTTTCCCATCTCTGCTTTTATTAACAAGAATTTCATAGAAAAGCATCTTCTGAAAAGTTGTCTGTGGTACAACTGTCAATACATAATCTATGTATTCAAGATATAATCAAATGTAGATAATGATAAATATTTCTTAAATGAATACAAGTCAATTGCATTGGAATAAAGGAATAACATCTATCTTTGATAACCTGGAAAGACATTTTTGGGAGAAATGGCATTGGCTGTCAGACTTCAAAACAGGAGAGAATTGTTAGAGGCTGATATGAAGATGGAACAGTTCATCTAGGCCAAGGTTTCAGACAGGAATACAAAGGGAGATTTAACAAGAATAGACCAATTTGGCTAACGCATATACTATGCTTTCCAGAGAAGTAGGTGATAGCGAATGTAGTTTGTATGCACATTAAGGTCTCAAACCAGTTCAAGGAATGTGTATGGTGAGGATAATGTCTGGAGCATGTGCTTATTAAATAACAGGAAAGTTCTAGTATTAACTCTTTGGGGGTCAGTGCAGAAAGAGACTGGCAACATCAGGATGTTTATGAAACATTAACTATAAATTCTATAAGGATCGATCAAAGCTTGAACTAGTACAGTGTCACGGACATGAAAAGAAGGGCA
The DNA here is from genome assembly GCF_021613505.1 of Equus quagga. NCBI lineage: Eukaryota > Metazoa > Chordata > Mammalia > Perissodactyla > Equidae > Equus > Equus quagga. The sequence goes on along the minus strand of NC_060274.1, from coordinate 48,669,086 downwards.
CCTGTGTAAGAAAGATCCATTAAGGCATTTATGACTCAGCCTAACAGCATGGAAAATGAATTGTGCACTTTCCACAAGAGCAGTAATATCTTTGAAAAATATTCATTAATTTTTGAATGTATGTTTTTCCTTCAGGATCATAGTTAGGAAAATGTGTGCAGTCTACATCTTGAGATCTAAAAAGTAATACCTTGACATGAGTTTACAGGCCAAGCTATAAGCAAGCAATATGTTGAGTCCAAAGTTCATCACAAGAATGTTCTACTTTCCCCATCTAATGTGGATCAAATTAGGTTACACGCTTTTTCAAAACCCTATTATATTATAACTGATATTAACACAAAAAAACTAGTAGAATTTGAAATTGAAAAAAATACTACTAAATGTGTCTAAGACATTCTTGAATAATGTCCTATACAGAGGTATAGCAAAGAGAAGAGAAGATTAAGAATCTATGCCCAGAAAAAGAGGGGTGGACAGAATCTTGATGTACGTAAAGTTAGGGTCTATTCAAATCTCTGGGAAGAGAGCCTGCTCTGAAAATGCTGCCAAACAGAATTGTAAAGATAATGGTGAATTGAGATCCCTCCAAGGTACCCAGCCAATGGAGCCAGGAATAATATTACAGAAAGACCAATATGAGGCCACTAGCTAAATGATGTGGGAGAGAAATCATATGCCAAATTGTTCCATCTCCCAGATTGTGACCAATGACTCCCTTCTTTCAAGACATCATTTACAAAATTGAAGAATCGACCATGAATAATACTTAATTTGTGACAATTTAAAATTAGATTGATGCAAAGAAATTGCAATAAGGACATGATGCCCTATTCAATCTGTGACAGTCTTATAAATTATCTTACATCCCAAACTGGTAACTCCTTTCTCTGTCTACTGGATGCTGGCATCACCCAGGAATTCTTCTTAATCCACAATCCAAGTCTTATAAGAACTTATCAAGTAGTAGGGTTTGCTTATGACTATCAAGTAGGAGGGTTTGCTTATGATTTAGTAGCAAAATAATGACTATTAAAATTGTAATTTATTTTCATCTTTAAATTGTATCCTGGTCAGATTATTTGGTCATGAATCCAAGAGGAAATTAATGAACCTGTTTAATTGTCAAATCGTTCTCTATTTACAGGGCACCCTCTCCAATTAATCCATTTGTTCAACTTCTTTAAATGCCTTATATGTTCCATGCACTGAGAACAGAACTGGTGGATAAAATAGTTATGCTTCCTGCTACCGTTGGAATTTTAATGTGCTAGGAGAGGAAAATATTAATAAAGATAATCACTGAAATAATTCAGTGTAATACATGCTAAAAAGAAAACTTATGACCATAACAATAATGTAGAGTCACAATAAAAATATAATGTTATGCTTAGTCTTCTAAGAGAGAATGAGACATTTCATATTTATCTGGAGTGGAGATAATGGTTCCATAGTTTGCTACTGGCTTAGTTGTGATATTGTATCCATTGGTGTCCCACAGCACTAGTATTCAGTTGTTTGCCTTTCAAATCTCTGTTTCTTCTTGAGTCAAGTTTGAGAATTTGCATCTTTGTAGGAAGTTGTCTACTTCATCTAAATAGTGAATTCATTGGCAAAATTTATTTGAAATATTCCTTTATATAATTTTCAATAGATGGAATCCATAGTAATACTACTTCTTTCATTCCTCATATTGGTAATTTGTGCTATTTCTAGTGTTTTCTCTAGTGTCTTCAAGATGTATCTAGCAAGAAGTTTAATTATTTCAATAATTTTAAAGAACCAGCTGGTGGTTTCCTTACTTTTTTCTATTATTTTTCTATTTTTTATTTCGTTGTTTTCTGTTCTTATCTTTATTGTTAATTCAATACATCTTACTCAGAGTTTAATTTAATCTTTTTCTATCTTTGTTACATTGACATTTGCATCATTGATCATAGTTGATTTTCTTTTTCTAATATAAGCATTTAAGTAATAAGACTCCCTCTAAGGACTGCTTGAACTGCATCTCACAAATTTTGACATGCTGTTTTATTTATATTTAGGTTGAAATAATTTCTAACATTCGACCCACAAGTTATTTGAAGTGTGTGACTTAATTTCCAAATATTTGTAGATTTCATAACAAATATTTATGTTATTGATTTATAGTTTAGTTTTGTTTTGGCAAGAAAATGTATTCTGTGTGATTTCGATTCTGTTAAATATACTGAAGAGTGTGTTATGTGAATATTGCATGTACACTTGCAAGAAAAAATATTCTGCTGTTGCTACAACAAGTATTTCATAAATATCATTTAGCTAAGGATTCCATGCAAGAGTGAGAAGGGAACGGCTTCTCCCATTGATAGGAGGCATTTCCAAGTTTCAGTTCATCCATTATACAGGCACAGTAGGTGCCATTTTCAGACAATCTTACTCATGTACAAAGCACTGCAGTCACATGTCCTAAACCTGGAGGTTATGAAATCTAACTCTTTTTATTGGAGAAGTGACTTCTTCCTCATCTCTTTTTCTTTGGGGACTGTGCTTTCTAGGGTCAATTGCATGTAGTCTATTAATCTCTCCCTCTAATTCAGATTGTTTGCCCACTCTCCCATCTAAATGTTGAGATATTACCTCAATAGGGATCCACAAGTAGGCATCAAATCACCTGCTGAAGTCAAAGAAAACAAATGAGAGGGTTACACTTCTTGTCTTTGTTCATTTCTCCTCCACCAATCTCTAGGTATCTGAGAATCCTACCAGGAAAAAAGGGCAGAGAACAAAGACTGCTCCCTCATTGGACTCCTCCCATTAACATTTTGTCCTACAGCAAACATAGATTTGTCCCATACTTGTAAAGAATCCATCAACATGAAGCAGTTTATTAATACCTGCCACGTGGGATAAAAAGAGCTAATGAAAAGAGACAAATTCTAGTTACGAATAGGCTGATATCTACAGACCTCAGGCTGAGACAAAAGAGACAGATGGAAAGCATTTTCATGTTGATGATATCAATGAGAAGCTGAATTTTCAAAATACCTTATGTGACACAGAATGGTTTTAATTCCATTCTTGCATAGATTTTCTTCATCCAGTCATTGAGAATTATGTCTCTTAGCCCACAGAAAACTCTATCTCTGTGGTAGCCAGAATTCTAAGATGAGCCCAAGATTACTACCCACTAGTGTACAGACCTATATAAGCCACTCCCCTTGAGTGTGGACAGGAACAGTGAATACAACAGGATAGGCATTCCCTTCCTTAGATCATGTTGTATCTGACTTTGTTGTAGTAGAACGCAGGGATAGTCTCCTGTTGATTTTCAAGAAGTAAGTTACCATACTGTAAGAGGTCCACGTGGCTAGGAGTTGAGGACAGCTTCTAGGTGATGAGAGGTATCTCCAGCTGAAAACCAGGAGGAAAACAGAGATCTCAGTCCCACAGCTGCAAGGAACCGAATTCTGCCAACAACCTAAATCAGCTTGGAAGAAGACTGGGAGACTCAGAGGACATTCCAGTTCTGGCCAACAACTGGATTTTAGCTTGATGAGACACTGAGCAGAGGACCCAGTTAGTCTATGCCTGAAACCTGATCCTTGGAGACTGTGGGGTAATAAATGTGTATGGTATGGTTTTAAGCAATTACATCTGTGGAGATCTGTTATGCAGCAACAGAAAAGCAATACAATCTTCCTAAATCCTCTACTGTACCACTTACCCTAAATTCTAGAGGAATATCACCAATATCTACAAAAACAAAAAGCCCATCTTGAGTTAGTAATTTTGAAAAAATTCATATGAAAATACACATCTGGGGTTTACATAAATCTCAAATGCTTAGACAATGAGAACTGAGTATAATCAATGATTATTTGATACAAAATACTACAATCTGGTTAGCATTTGTTCCCTAACTTGATGTTTTATATTTATTTTATTTTATTAGCAGCTACATCTACAGTTTCAACTATTTTACATATGATACATCTTTCCTCCTACTTTACAATTCAGCTCGTAATGTCCTAATTCAAATATAGAATAACAAAATCTCCGCTACCTGTTCTTTTGAAATGCCTTAGGCAAATTTAGATGACAGGTGTAGAAATTGCATGACTAATTCAGAGAGCATGGGATTAAAAAGCCGTATACTAGTTAACCCGTAAGATATTTCCATCTCATTCAATTCAGATAGCACAGCCCTTCATATCACCTTTTATTAGCAAAATGTTTGAGGACTGATATAAATTTGAATAAGTGGAAAAACAATTTGTCATAGATCAAAATGCTTTTCCTCTTTTCCTACAAGGCATTTAAAACCTCCTTGATTATTTATGTTCACTAATTTCACTCCATGGCCATACTGTGGCATGATAAAGCATTGGGGAAACAAAACAAAGTATGTAATCATTACTTTACAATATTTGTAAACTGTAAATTGAATTATTTGTCTATGCAAGTTTCTTTGATTACAAAAAGAAATAAATATCCATTGTAGAGAATGTGGAAAATACAGATAAAGAAAATAAAGTGGTAGCAGTATTTCTAGAACTCAATTTTGAACATTCTTAGTAATTTAGAATGAATCTGTAATGTATTTGAAAATAAGTAATTGATAGGTTAAAAATAAAGGCACTGGGGGCCAGCCTGGTGCCACAGCAGTTATGTTCGCACATTCTGCTTTGGGAGCCCAGGGTTCGCTGGTTTGAATCCCAGGTGTGGACCTACCCACTGCTGGTCAAGCCATGCTGTAGCAGGCGTCCCACATAAAATAGAGGAAGATGGGCAGGGATGTTAGCTCAGGGCCAGTCTTTCTCAGCAAAACGAGGAGGGTTGGTAGCAGATGTTAGCTCAGGGCTAATCTTCCTCAAAAAATAAATAAATAAATAAAACAAATAAAAATAAGGGCACCGTTGTTTATATTTGCATATTTTTGATTAATAGGAAAATTGAGCTTCTTTATATAATAGAAACATTTTTCATTTTATCCTAGTGTATTTATTGACAGTTAAAATATTTTGCTTCCTTCCAGTGTGGCATTCATTATAAAACATGTAAGACTATTTCCTAGTTAGATTTTTTATTCTTGCTTTCACTGTGTGCATTTCTGTGTGTGTCTGATTTGACATTCAGAAATTTAAAATGTCCATGTAGTAAAAAGCACCTGACCTGGTACTTTCTGGTTTTTGTCTTTGGTTTCATATTTAGAAAAACTTTCTCCATCAAAAAAGTATATTAAAAATTCTAGCATTCTTAGAAAAGTAATAAGCACATAGAAATTCCTTGAAAGACTTTCATTGATATATTAACTGGTTAATTCCATCAGTAAACATTTGAAGGGGTTTTGCTGAGGGTGAAGCTTACTGTAGTGTCCCTGAGAGGTGGGTTATAAACCTGCTTTTAACCTTTTACTTTACAATCATAGAATTTTGGGGTTTTTTTTTTAACATTTAAATCTGGAATTGAATTTGTAGATTTTTTGAAGTAGTATACTAAGTTTTCCCCACAAATATTCTTTTATTTTCTATTTTTTGTTTGTTTAAAGAAAGATTGAATTCTAAATACTCTTTCTATTTCAAAGTCATTAAATATTATGGAAGGCATAATATTATAAATTGCTGTATATTTTTAATGTATGCTTCCTTAATATTTCACTTGAATTTCCAATAAATATTTGAGGGGCTCTTGAAACAACGCCGAATGAGTCTGCTCAAAAGCTGTTAAGAATACAAACACATCCATGTCCTGCAGACAGAGCCGAGGCCCAGAGAGTCTCTGAGGATCATTTTAGAATGAGACTGAAGAAAAGAACACAGATGTTCTGAATGATTCATGGGTTCTGTGATCAGTTTCATTTAAAATGTTGTTTGTTTTAATCTTCGTCATATAAAAATAAAATTCTAAGCATATTGTATAACATGTAAAAGCTCTCTAAAATAGAATAAAGTGGAAAATCCATCCTAGGTCTACTGCCTAAAGACAATCACTAATATTGGCCAGTCTTTTCTTTCTTTCTTTTTTTTTTTTGGCAGGGAAGCGTTTGCCCTGAGCTAACATCTGTTGCTAATCTTCTTCTTCTCATTTTTCCTCAGCAAAGTCTCAGTGCATGGTTTTATACCCTTATTGTAAGTCTTCCTCTTCCTATGTGAACTACTGCCACAACATGGCAACTGACAGATGGGTGGTGTGGTTCCATGACTGGGAAATGAACCTGGGCCACCAAAGCAGTGAGAGTGCCACACTTTAACCACTAGATCATCAAGGCTGGCTCTGGCCAGTCTTTGAGAAAGCAGGTGAGGCAAATTATCATGCAATATTGAGTTTGAAGAGTCCCACAATAATAAGAATGATTGTCATTGTAATCATATATATTATTAATATATTAGAATTATTTATCTTTATCTGGAACTGTATAACAAAAAATAAAACATTTTCTTTTGTGTTTTAAAGGCTATTTTGTTTAAATTAAGTGCTATAAAAGAATTCCATGTTAGACCTTCCCTAATTAATCCTTATCCATTTTATTTACCTCTGATTTATTTATCTCTGGCTCTTAAAACAGTTTCTAAGTTATAAATGGTGGTCTATAAATATTTTTAGAAGAAATGGTCACTTTTTATACTATATGAGAGATTTCTGATTTTTCAGAATGACCTTTTGGTAAGAGACATATTTGAGATAAAGCAATGGATTGCTACTCAGCTTGTATTCAAAACTAGAAGCAGGAAGCAACCAACTTTTGAAAATATTATATCAGAAACAACGTTTCAATGGTAGTCAAATATCCATGCAGTAAGCCTTCACAAATGCCTAAACTTTGTCACTGATATGGAAAATAAACAGAAGCTTCACTTCATCTTCAGCTTACACCTGCATTATGGAGGACGCAAGCTATCTTCAAAAATCACCTGAAATTTGCTTGTGTATTAGAGAAAATAAGAATTTCCAACGCTCTAAGCAATAAATTAATCTTTGTTTTTAATTAGATGTTGCTTGCAATGAAATCCCTTTAAAAATCCACACCATCTCTTCACTAAGAAGTGCATATAATACCCAGTATAGAACTAATCCCTAATTTGAAAGAAAAAAGAGTGAAACATTTATGCTGTAAGTGTGAAAAGTCCTCTGTATCCAATTAAATCTTGGTATTAAGAATAACAGGACAAAACTACTTCAGCCGTGTAGATATAATTATGTGAGGTCATTTGTTACTGGTTCTATGATGTGCACATAAATTAACAGACTTAGATTCACAAAAAATTGTATTAAATGTGAGATGTATAATAAATCTTTAAAAATTTTGAGTTTAAAATTAATTTCCTTCCCAATAAATCAAATCTGACTATTCTTATATTTACTTGTTCTCAGTTGTCCTCCTTGCTTCTGTAGGAACTTGTCTCTAGCAAATAAGGAAAGGCAGTTATTCAACTGCTATTTATGAAAGAGTTTAAGAACAGGGCAGGAAGAGTGAGATGAAGAGGCGTGCTATGAGTAAGCTACATTTTAGATCTGCTGGTCCTGAGATTAGACATGGAACTCACAGAAGTCACATATATCTTTAATCTTGAGTTTCAGTAACTTCTTTTTCGCTCTCATTGGTTTCAGGTACCCTAAACATTTGAGCAGAGGCTATTGCTTTACTGACCTGAATTCTTAATATATGCTAAGCTGGTTATCTGCAGTAATATGATGCCTCATCACTGACATAAAGTGTTCAAAATGGAAAGTCATTTATTAGTTGTATGACCTTAACAGGCTCCTAACCTCTCATCTTCCCACTCAACTGTTTATATATTAAAGGAATATGTATGTATGTATATGTGGCTCTATCTGTCTATCTATTGAGAGACAAAAGCAGAGAGAGAAAGAGAGACAGAGAGAAAGGGAACGAGCTATTCATGAGGTACCGCTGCAGGTTCTGGAGATAGAACAGCAAACAGAGTACACAAAAACATCCACCCTGGGACCAGCCCGGTGGCGCAGTGGTTACGTTCTAATGTTCTGCTTTTCGGCGGCCCAGGTTTCGCCGGTTCGGATCCCGGGTGCGGACATGACACCGCCTGGCAAGCCATGCTGTGGTGGCCATCCCACATACAAAGTAGAGGAAGATGGGCACATATGTTAGCTCAGGGCCAGTCTTCCCCAGAAAAAAGAGGCGGACTGGCAGTAGTTAGCTCAGAGCTAATCTTCCTAAAAAAAAAAAATCCATTCTCATTAAACATGCCAGATGGTGAAAGTTGCTATCTATGGAGAAAAATAAATCATGGAAAGGGATAGAAACGGCAGTGACAGGTTGGGTTTTGGAACTTTAATAAGGCTGTCATGGAAAGTCTGCTGAGAAGGTGACAAAGACTTGAAAAGGATAAATGAGCCATGAGACAAACTGAGGTAAGAACAGTCCAAACAGAGGAAGCGCAAGTCTAGAGACTAGAGCACGTGTCTGAGCTCTTACGGATCAGCTGTGGGGCACTGTGATCAGGGAGTGGTGAGCATTGGTCAGAGTGGCAGGAGATGAGGCCTGAGAAATAACAGGTTCTAGATTTTGTTGGGCCTACATAATAGGTAAGATAATGTGACCAAACTTGTTTTTTCCCTCTGAAAAAGTTTTTTTTTGGAATTAAGAATGTCACTCTTTTAAAGTAGATGTGTAAATGATCAATGGGTATTTTACATCATTGTCTGCCCCAAAGCAAAGACTATGTGGATAAATAAGACCCTGTGTAATGTTTCACACAGTAATTCCAAAGAGTAACATTGGAAGTAGCAACATGTATGGTTTGGGATTTACCAAAGCTAAAGTTTCCTTTAAACATGTAAGAGAAGCCACTGCAAATCCTTTTCCAGAGACTATCACTATCAAATTCCTCTGCACCTTGAAAGACCTATTGAAATAACACCTGCTTTGAATCACTCTAACTGGAAAAAAACTCAAAGATCATGGAGAACTGTGGAGTACAGGGTGCTCTGTGCCTTGGACATAGTGGATCCATGAAAGTTTTGTCTTTGTCCTCATTGAATTTGTGATCTAATTCAGGCAGGGATGAGTCATAGAAAACTAATCCATCGCAGGGCAGACAACAACTAGTGTGATGCCATAGGTTCAATGCCCCATAAAGCCAGGAGGATCATTGTGTTGTGGGACAACAAAAGACATTTTAGAGAAGGACATATGTGAGATAACTCAAGAATAATTAGGAATCAGAAAGCAATCATGTGAGAATAACAATCCTGCCTAAAGAAAAAACATAAAGAAAATTCTGGCTTTTGTTCATTGTAATCTTTCCTGTTGTCAAATTGCTTTCTCTCCTGGAGGCTGAAGGCTCTGGGTTCCTTAATATGATATCCTACAGATAGCGTTCTGCTTAAGGGTCAGGCATTAATTGATTTTCCTTGATATCCATCTCAAGAAATGTAAACCAGAGGAGCACTCCCTCTGATTTTCCAGGGAGGTTCTTTTCTTCTGAGCTGAAAGATATTACAAGCCACAAAGATTTTCTGTGTTACCTGATTTAGAAGGAAGTTCCCCTAGAGGGGCTTTCAATATGCTTTTTATGTTGGCTTAGTAAAAAGCATCTCCTTGCCTGCTTTCTCCTTCTTCCTCTGAGTTCTAGAAGTGTCTTTATGGTATAGGAATTTTACATCTGCTACCACCTGGCTTTCTATTTGTGGCCACCAGATCCAGGAGAAATCTTCCCTGCTTACAGCAACCTCTTGTTTCCAGAAGCAGTCTCATCATGTTGGCCTGTTTGTTCTGCTGCTTGCTTCACAATCTAACCTTATCTCTTTTAATTAAAATGGTTTTGTTAGACTCTCCTCCATTTACTACCCAAATTTTTCACAGAAGTAAAAAATTGCAAGTCATCCTATCATGCCTCATTAAATCCACTCCTCTCTGCACTATATTTACAGAAATTTTTCTCTTTGAAAGATATCTTTCTTAATTTTTAGCACTGCACACAGCTTTTCCCCTTCTAATTTCTGAAACTTTTACAAGCGATTTTGAGAAGCATAGTTAGTATTATCTGTGGTACTTTGTTTTTGAACAGACACTCTAACCTCCTTTTAAATAAGAAAGCAGGCACACATGAAAATGCTGAGATGACAAGAGTCATAAAACATAAAGAAAGAAAACAGATATTATCCAAACTCTTAACAAATATCTATTGAAAATTACCTCAATACCACATATTATTTAGGTTCTGAGAATACGATAAAGAGCAATATGGAGTTCCTGTCCTCTACCTCATATAGTCTAGAAGGAAAGAATAATAAACATTTTCTATATGATGATAAAGTAGGTGGTAAGAACTAGTGCATATTTCCAAAAGATGCATAAAGAGATCATTAAATTCAGTCTCTGGAATTAGGAAATTTATTGGCAGAGCCCTTAAGTTGGTTCCTTGGTCCATCTTTGTAGAGAAGGACAAATGGGATCCTCTGAAACGATCATCTCTCCTGCAGCCAAGACATCAAGTGACTTTGGGAAAGGGCAGATGTTAGCGCCAACTTTAGGAACGTGAATGGTGGTTCCCATTACATATCCACTTGATACATAGTCTGGACCCTAAATCCACATGGATCCTTGATGATTACTTTAGATTACCATAAACCCAGCCAAGTAGTAGCTCAACTGCTGATTCTATCTCAGATATGGTAACTGTGCTAGATCAGATTAACAAAACCTCAGATATGTAATATGTGGTCATTGATTTGGCTAAAGTTTTCTTTTCCTATGCTAACCGAAACTAAGAGGAAGAATAGTTCATTTTCATATTCAATAAATGAGTATATATTTACAATCTTGGTCAAGTACTTTGCTAAGTTCTTTCCTCTCTATTATAATGTAGTCAAGAAGACACAGTTTCTCTGAGCAAAGTATAGAACATCACACTGGTCATTCAATGCTATCATGCTTCTCAGACCAGACAAGGAAAAAGTGCCTAGTCAGTTGAAGCATTGGTAAGACATACATACTCTTGAGGTGGAGAATAACCTTAGGAAGATTGAAGGGATTGTTGACAACAGTAAAATTTTTAGGGGAACAAGGATCTCCTCCCTTCAAAGTAGATGAAATACTATTGCATTTTTCACTCCCTCACTGAGAAGGAAGCATGATGCTTGGCAGGCTTCTTTAAGCTATGGAACCAGCAATCCACTCATCAGGAGACTCAATATTTCTTAGCTTTGAGTGGGCTCAGAGCAGGGAAGTACTCCCCAGGAAGTTTAGGCTGAAGTACAAGCTGACCTGCCCCTTGGTCCATATTACCTAGGACAGCCTGTGGTTATCAAGGTGCTCCTAGTAGGAGAAGATGCCACGCAGAATTTTTGGTGATCCCAGCGAAAAATCCCACCATATATACTTCTAACTTTATGGGCTTTGTCATCTTCAGTGAAAAATTGTATAACTTTCAAAAACATAGTTCCAAACATGTCAGAAGTAGTTACCTAGAATCACACCTAGAAGTGCTTAGACTAGACTAGTACTTAAGTAGAATTACATGCTAGAAGTGCTTATACTTTGGCCTCAGGTACTCATACTTTAACATCAATTGGGATCCTATTTGACCAAGATTTGTTGAAGAGATTACCTATTTTTTGTTTTTTATTTTACTCCTTTTTCCTTTGCTATCCTAGTTCTCTGTTTCATGAGGGCATTTAGAGAAATTTAAAGTGTTTAGTACCAAATTCAGTGACGTCACCATCATGTCTCTCTCAGAAGGTTTATTTTAAACATTCTCTCAAATAGTATTTCAACACTTTTTTGACAAGTGTTTTCCCAGCTTATTTCCCTGAATGAAGTCTTCTTTCCTTCCTTCTTTTCTTTCTTTGGTTGGAATAATTGAACACACATTCTTGTTGGTTGAAAGGAGTAAGAAGAAGAGTTTTCAAAAATGGGAGAGGGATATAAGTTTTGGAAGAAGATATCAGGACTATATTGTACAAAACACAGTTTAAGATTTATAAACTAAAACAGTGTTGTGGTGTGAAGAAAGAAATTGTACATGTTCAGGTAAGGTCAAAGTCTGGTGGCAGGAAGCAGGTGATTCAGTTTATGATATCTCAGTTCTTCATGATTAAAAAGATTCCTTTGAGGGTGAGGTTAGAGAATGATTAGTAGAAAGTTTGAGAATATTTTAGAAAGTTTAAGATAGCCACTGCCTTATCTGTAATAATATGAAAAATTATGAACTTTTCCTATGTTAGAATCAGGACATAAAAATTGAAATTATTAGCAGACATTGGCTCTAAGAATCTATCTTTTCCTTTATCACCTGCAATGACAATCTCCTTCCAATAGTTGATGGATTTCATTACTGAGAATAGTTAATAAAGAGAAATGCTCATGAGGTTTTGGGGTTATGGCCTTAACCCTTTTGGAAATGGAGTTCCACGTAATACAAGTTCATTGGGTGGTTTATAAATTGCTGGAGAATCGGTTTCTGTGAAGCACAGTAAAGAGTAGGAGTATAAAACAAAGTGCTTAACTACAGGGATTGCTCCACCATATCAAATTTGCATTGCTGTTTCTCTCCTCTGCCCATGATATTTATATGAGAAGTTCCTGGGAATACAAAAGAATGGAGTGCTAGGGAGGAAACCAAGAAATATCACTGAAGCTTCTCTTAGAAGTAGGGTAGAGTAATTCTGAAATGTTACAGGCTTCCTCCATTAGAAATCTAAGTACAGACCAAGATTTTGAAATTTCCTGAAGCTCTACCTGGCAGTGGACAGAAGAGCTGGGCACTCCCTTGGACTGTTCCCCTCTCTGGCCTCCTGCAGCTCTCAGTCACCTGGAGGAGACAGAGCGTGGACAATGAAGGGTAAGATCCCTGGAATGTAACTTCCGGGTTCCAGTCAGTCAGAGCGTAGGAGAACTTTGATTGCCGCTGTGCTAAGCACCGGGTAACTAATACCATGAGGACAAATAGTCTGACTTCAAGGAGTTTAAGATCTACACCTTTTGCTTTCACCCGCTTCGGTGGTTTCATTCATTTTAATTTTTACCTATTATTTTACTTATTTCATTCATTTTACTTATTAGATTCTTTTGTTACAATGAACATTTAATCTTAAGATCACATGAACTCTTATATGACAGTTAAAAGTTTTTCATATATTAAAGTTAACCCTTTCTTCTGTAAAGAGTTTAACAATGCATAGTCTCATGTATCCAACATTATGGTATCATAAGGAATGCTTTCACTATTTTAAAATAATTTACTGTGCTTCATCTGTTCAATTGCTCTCCTCACTCCTTCATAGCCATACTGTGAACAAATAGCGATCTTGCTATTTTCTTTAAACTCTTGCCCTGTCTAATGAATTGTATAAATAGAATCATAAAGGATGCAGGCTTTTAAGCCTGGCTTTTTCACTTAGAAATGTTACTGAAGATTCCTTCATGTTTTTTCATAGCATGACTTTTATCATTGAATAGTATTCAACTATATGAATGTAAACCAATTTGTTTATCCATTCACCTATTTAAGGGCATCTTGGTTGCTTCCACTTTTTGTAATTATACATCAAGCAGCTATAACTTTACATACAAGGTTTTGTGTGGAAATAAGTTTTGAATCACTTGAGTAAATATGTCAAAGAGCAATTGCTAGATCACATGTTATGTTTAGCTTTGTCAGATACTGTCAAACTGTCTTCGAAACTGGCAATACCACTTTGTACCAGCAATTAATGAGAGTCCCTGTTGCTGCACATCCTGGCAAGACTTGGTAATTTCATTGCTTTGGATATTAGCCATTGTAACAGTTGGGCAGTGGTATGTCATTGCTTTAATTTGCAGTTTCCTAATGACATATGATGTAGAGCATCTTTCCATATGCTTCTTTGCCATCTGTACAGCTTTTTTGATTAGGTCTCTGGTCAGATCTTTTGCCTATTTTGTGTTGGGTAGTTTGTTTTCTTATTGTTGATTGTAAAGATTTCTTTGCATATTTTGGATACAAACTTATTATCAGGTGTTTGTTTTGTGAATATTTTCTCCCAAATGTGACTTGTGTTTTAATTCTCTTAGCAATGTCTTCCACAAAGCATGTTTTTAATTTTAATAAAATCCAATTTATCAACTTTTTCTTTAGTGAATCATGTTTTGATGTTGCATGTAAAACACGTTAATCAACCCCATTGTATAGATTTTCTCCTATGATTTCTTCCAGAAATTTTATAGTTTTTCATTTTACATTAATCTATGTTTTATTTTGAGATAATTTTGGTGAAGGTGTAACATCTGGGTCTCAGTTTTTGCATATGGTCACCCAATTATTCCAGTACTCTGTTTAATATGCTGTACTTTTTCTATTGAATTGTCTTTTCCCTTTGACAAGAATATGCTGACTATTTTTTGTAGATCTATTTCTGGGATCCCATAGTGTGTCATTTATATATTTGTCTCTACTTTTACCAATGTCACGTTCTCTTGATTATTGTAGCTTTATGCTAGGTCTTGAAGTTGGATAGTGTCTGTTCTCTTTCTTTGTTTTTCTTAATATTGTGTTGTCTACCTTTGATATAACAAATTTCTGTATAAATTTTAGAATTAGTTTGTCCATATCTACAGAATAACTTGCTGAGAATTTGTTTGGGATTACACTGACTCCATAGATCAACTGGGGAAAAACTGTTGTAACAATATTAGGTCTTCCTGTCCATGTATATAGCATCTCTCTCCATTTACTCAGCTTTCTTTCATCAGTGTTTTGTAGTTTTTCATGTACAGTCCTGTACATATGTTGTTGAATTTATATCTAAGTGTTTTTTGGTGCTATTATAAATTATATATATGTAGTTTAAATATATCTATATATACTTTTTTTTAACTTCAAATCCAAATTGTTCATTGCTGACGTATCAGGAAGCAATTGACTTTTGTATAGTGACTTTGTGTCCTGTGATCTTGTTATAATCACTTATTAATTCCAGAAGTATTTTTGTAGATACTTTGTGTATGTGTTTGTGTATGTGTGTTCACACACTTCAAATATTGACAGTTTTATTTCTTTCTTACCAAAAGGATAGGGATAATTAATTATAAATAACAGAACTATCACAGTTTTTCAGAGGAAAGTAAAACAAAAATTAAATATGCCTAAATTTCTTTATTTGAGGTCTGAAGTTTTGATTAATGCAAAACACAAGACTGAGAATTCCCTGTAATTAATAAAGGTAGGTCCTACTGATTAACCAAACACACAAAAGTTAAAGATGAAATAATACAAAATTAAAAGAGAGATTTCTTTGCCATACCTAGCTAATAGTTTAATTCCTTGGTAAAAGGGGATTGGAGGTTAATATCAGAGTAAAATTTTACATTATGCATTACTTATTGCAAATAGACATTATTATGCTTCAGATATATGTAGAATAAATTGCAGCTTGTTTTCAACTCATGTCTGGGTCTCAAATAGCTCTTTTTGGGGGTGAATTTTTAAACAACAAGGTTAAAGTATCTCTCCAGATATTCTTATATTAGTACTTAGAACAGTGGAACCTGGCTTATAATTTTGGTCACAGTTATGTGTGCCAAGTGTCTGTTCCAATAGATATGATCCAATTTTATAGAAGTGTATTTTTCACAGAATGTACCTTAAGACTCATTGGTACATAATGGAAAGTCAATAAATATATTCAAACCAATTTAATAATTGGAATCAATTATATTTTCATTAAACTATAATATCCCCAATGTCTCTTTTTTTAAAGCCAAATTTTAATATAATTAAAGATTTTACTGCTTTGTCAAGGTAATTCATTTTATAAAATTGTGGTAAATGCACGTAACAAAATTTACCATCTTACCTATCTTTTAGTGTAAAATTCAGTATTGTTAAGTATATACCCAATTTTCTGCAACCTATCTCCTGAACGCTATACTGCTTAAAAAAGTCTCCACTTTTCTTTGCCCACACTATTGGCAACTACTATCTTACACCTGTTTCTATTAACTTGACGGCTCTATGTATCCCATATAAGGGGAATGATACTGCATTTTTGCTTTTGTAATTGATTTATTTCACTCACCATAATGTCCTCCTGATTCATCCATGTTGTAACACGTGCTAGAATTTCCTTCCTTTTTAAGGCTGAAAAATAATCCAATGTATATGTATATCACTTTTTTTTTTTACCCATTTCTCCATTAATGGACACTTATGTAGATCTTTTGGCTATTGTGCATCATGCTGTTATAAATATGGGTGTAGAAATATTTCTTCAAGACCCTGCCTTTAATTTTTTGGACAACTTGGAAGTGGGATCCCTGAATCATATGGTAATTCTATTTTTAATTTGTTGAGGAACCATCATGCTGTTATCTATAGCAGCTACACCATTTTACATTCCCACAAACAGTGCACAAGGGTTCCAATTTTTCCAAATTCTCTCCAACATTTGTTATTTTCTGGTTTTTGATAGTAGTCCTTCTCATGCATGTAAGTTGCTATCTCATTGTGGTTTTGATTTGCACCTCCCTAATAGTTATCGATTTTAAGCACCTTTTCAGATGCTAGTTGTTCAGTTGTATATCTTTCTTAGAGAGATGTCTATTCAAGTTTTGGTCCCTTTTTTAAATGGATTGTTTCTTTCTTGTTGGATTGTAGGAGCTCTCTTTAAATATTCTGGAAATTAACCCCATCTCAGATATTTGCAAATATTTTCTCCCATTCTATAGGCCATCTTTTCATTCTGTTGATTATATCCTATAGTTCACCAAAGATTTTAATTTTGCTATAGTCCAAATTACCTATTTTTACTTTTGTTGTCTATGCTATTGGTGTTATATCAAAGAATTCACTGCTAAATCCATTGTCACGAAGATTTTCTCTCATATTTTCTTCTAAAATTTATATAGCTTTACAGCTTATGTTTAGTTCTTTGATATACTTTAAGTTAGTTTTAGGATATTGTGTAAGGTAAGGGTCAAACTTCCCTTGCATCTGGATATCTAGTTTTTCCAACACCATTTTTGACAAAACTGTCCTTTTCCCATTGAATGATCTTGTTGAAAATAATTTTACCATATATGTGAACGTTTACTTCTGGACTGTGTTTTCTATTCCATTGGTCTATATCCTTATCTTATGCCAGTATCACATTGTTTTGATTATTGTAGATTTGTAATGTTTTAAAATCAGAAAATGTGAGATATTCAACTTTGTACATCTTTTTCAAGAATGTTTTGGCTATATGGGATCCCTTGAGATTCCAAAAAATTTAGGGTAGATTGTTATATTTCTGAAAAATACACTGATTGGATTTTGATAGAGATTATGCTGAATCTGTAGATCACTTTAAGTAATATTGATATCTTAACATTATTAAATCCTCCCATCTATGAACACAAGGCACCTTCCATTTATTTGCGTCCTCCTTAATCTCTTTCAGCAATGTTTCGTAGCGTTCAGTGTACAAGTCATTAGCCTCTTTGGTTAAGTTTATCCCTAAGTATTCTATTTATTTTGATCCTATTATGAATGGAATGGTTTTCTCGATTTCCTTTTTGAATTTTTTATTTTTAGTGTGTAGAACAAGACCTAGTTTTTTTTGTATTAATTTTGTATTCTGCAACTTTACTGAATTTGTTCACTATTTAACACACTTTTAATGGAATCTTTAGGGTCTTCTACATATAAGATCATGTCCTCTGCAAACAGAGATAATTTTATTTTTTCTTTTCCAATTTGTATGCCTTTATTTATGTTCCCTTGACTAATTGCTCTGGCTAGGACTTCCAGTACTATAGCAAATAAAAGTGGCAAAAGTGGACATCCTGTGCTTATTCCTAATCTTCAAGGAAAAGGTTTCAGTCTTTCACCTTTGAGTATGATGTTAAACGTGGGCTTTTCTTTTCCTTTTTTATTTTAAAGAGGTTTTTTTTCTCATTTAGTTATTTTTTATTGTATTGAGGTCTTATTGGGTTTTAATATTGTGTAAATTTCAGGTGTGTATTGTTAAATTTAAATTTCTGTATAGATTGCATTTTGTTCACCAAGAGTCTAGTCTTTATCTGTCATCATACGCATGTGCCCCTTTACCTCTTTGACCCTCCCCCTACTCTCATTTCCTGTAGTAACCACTACTTTGTTCTCCTTATCTATGTATGTGTTGGTTTATTTTCCACATATGAGTGAAATCATAGAATATTTGTCTTTCTCTGTCTTGCTTATCTCACTCAGCATAGCACCCTCAAGTTCCATCACGTTGTCACAAACAGCACAATGTTGTCTTTTTTTATGGTTTACTAGTACTCTGTTGTCTATATACACCACATCTTTATCTATTCATCCGTTGATGGGGATATACATTGCTTCCATGTCTTGACTGTTGTGAATAATGTTATGACGGACATAGGGATGCATAAATCTTTTTGAATTGTTTATTTCATATTATTTGGATAAATACCCAGTAGTGGAAGAGCTAATCATATAGCATTTCTATTTTTAGCTTTTTGAGAAATCTCCGTACTGTTTTCCATAGTGGCTGCACCAGTTTGCATTCTCACCAGCAGTGTGTGAGGGTTTCCTTTTCTCCACATCCTTTCCAACACTTCTCATTTCTTGTCTTGTTAATTATAGCCATTCTGGTGTGTGAGGTGACACCTCATTGTAGTTTTGATCTGCATTTCTGTAATAATTAATGATGTCAACATCTTCTGATGTGCCCTTTGGCCATCTATATATCCTCTTTGGAAAAATGTCCATTCATATCGTTTGCCCATTCTTTGATTGGGTTGTTCATTATTTTGTTATTGAGTTGTATGACTTCTTTATGTATTTTGGAAATTAATGCCTTGTTGGATATGTGATTTACAAATATTTTCTCCTGGTTGGTGGATCATCGTTTCGTTTTGTTGATGTTTTCAATTCTTTTATAGAAGATTTAATGTGATGTAGTCTCATTTGTCTATTTTTTCTTTTGTTTCTCTTACCTGAGTTGATGTGGTATTCGAAAAGATAATGCTAAGACCAATGTCAAGGAGCATACTGTCTATATTTTCTTCCAAGAGTTTTATGATTTCAAGTCTTACGTTCAAGTATTTAATCCATTTTGAGTTAATTTTTGTGTCTGGTGTAAGATAATGGTCTACTTTCATTGTTTTGCACGTGATTGTACAGTTTTCACAACACTATTTATTGAAGAGACTTTCCTTTCTCCATTGTATGTTCTTGGCTCCTTTGTCAAAAGATTAGCTGTCCATAGATGTGTGGTTTTATTTCTGGGCTCTCAATTCTGTTCTATTTATCTGTGTGTCTGTTTATCTGCCAGTACAATGCTATTTTGATTACTAAAGCTTTCTAGCATAATTTGAATTCAGGAAGTGTGTTACCTCCAGCTTTGTTCTTTTTCCTTAAGATTATTTTGGCTCTTCAGGGTCTTTTGTTGTTCCATATAAATTTTAGCATTCTTCTAATTCCATGAAGAATTTCATTAGGATTCTTATTGACATTTCGTTGAAACTGTAGATTGCTTTAGGTAATAAGAATATTTTAACAAAGTTTTTTCTTTCAAACCATAAACATGAAATAGCTTTCCATTTCTTTATGTGTTCATTGATTTCTTTCAATAATGTCTTATAGTTTTCAGTGTTTTCCAGTTTCACCTCCTTGGGTAAATTTATTCCTAGGCATTTTATTCTTTTTGTCATGATTGTAAATAGCATCGTATTCTTGACTTCTCTTTCTGCTAGTTTAGTTTTAGTGTATAGAAATGCAAGTGATTTTTGTATGTTGATTTTCTATCGTGTAACTTTCCTGAATTTGTTGATTATCTCTGATAGTTTTCTGATGGATCTTTTAGGGTTATCTATATATAGAATCACATCGTCTACAAATAGTGTGAGTTTCATTTCTTCCTTTCCAATTTGGATCCCCTTTATTTCTTTTTATTGCCTAATTGCTCTGGCTAAAACTTCTAGTACTATATTGAAAAAGTGGTGAGAGTGGGCAGCCTTGTCTTGTTCCTGTTCTCAGAGGAATGGCTTTCAGTTTTTCTTCATTGTGTATACTGTTAGCTATGAGTTTGTCATATATGGACTTTATTATGTTGAGGTACTTTCTATACCTATTTTATGGAGAGTTTTTATTGAAAATGGATGTTGGATCTGCTCAAATGCTTTCTCTGCATCTATTGAGATGATCATGTGACTTTTATTTTTTGTTTTCTTAATAAGATGTATCACATTGGTTGATTCACAGATGTTGAACCATCCCTGCATTCCTGGAATGAATATCACTTGATCATGGGTTATGATCTTTTTAATGTATTGTTGCATTCGATTTGCTAATATTTTGTTGAGAGTTTTTTGCATCCATGTTCATCTGCAATACTGGCATGTAATTTTCCCTTTTCTTGTCTGGTTTTGATATTGGGGTAATATTGGCCTTGCAGAATGGGTTAGGAAGCATGCCATCCTCTGCAAATTTTTAGAATAGTGAGAAAAATTGGAATTAAATCTTTGAATATGTTGTAGAATTCACCAGATAAGCTGTCTGGTGCTGGGCTTTTGTTTTTGGAAGAGTTTTGGTTACTGTTTCAAATTTTTTGCTTGTTATTGGTCTATTCAGATTCTCTATTTCTTCTTCTGCTTTTTATTTTTGAGGAAGATTAGGCCTACGCTAACATCTGTCACCAATCCTCCTTTTTATGCTGAGGAAGACTGGCCCTGAGCAACATCTGTGCCCATCTTCCTCTATTTTACGTGAGACACTGGCCACAGCATGGCTTGACAAAGAGTGCACAAGCCTGCACCCAGGATCCAAACCGGTGAACCCTTGGCCCCCAAAGTGGAACATGCAAACTTAACTGCTGAGCAACTGGGCTGGCCCCCAGATTCTCTACTTCATCTTGATTCAGTTTTGAGAGGTTGTATGATTCTAAGAATTTTCCATTTCTTCTAACATCCAATGTGTCAGTGGATAGCTTTTCATAGTATTCTCTTATAATCAGTCCCTTGTATTTCTCTGGTGTCTGTTGTAATTTCTCATCTTTCATTTCTGATTTTCTGTATTTGAATCTTCTCTCTTTTTTTATTAATGACTATTGCTAATTTTGTTTATCTTCTCAAAAAACAAACAGCTCTTAGTTTCATTGATCCTTTCTACTGTTATTTTAGTCTCTATAGTATTTATATTTGCTCTGATTTTTTTTTTCTAGGAAAGATTCACTCTTAACTAACATCTGTTGCCTATCTTCCTCTCATTTTTTTTCATCCCAAAGTGACAGTGCATAGTTGTATATTTTAGTTGTGAGTCCTTCTACTTCTTCTATGTGAGCCCCCACCTCAGCATGGCCACTGACAGATGAGTGGTATGGTTCTGCACTCGGGAACTGAACCCAGGCCACTGAAGTGGAGTGTATTGAGGATTAACTGCTAGACCTTCAGGGCTGACTCTCCCTCTGATTTTTATCTTTTCCTTCCTTCTGCTGACTTTGGGCTTTGCTTGTTCTTCTTTTTCTAGTTCTTTTAGGTATAGTGTAAACATGTTTATTGGAGATTTTCTTGTTTGTTAAGCTAGGCATGTATTGTTGTAATCTTCCTTTTTAGTATTGCTTTTGCTGCATCCCATAAGATTTGGTTTGTAGTGTTTTCATTTTCATTTGTCTCTAGGTATTTTTTTATTTCTCTTTTGATTTCTTCATGGATTCAACAGTTGTTCAGCAGCATGTTGCTTCATCTTCACATATTTGTGACTTTCCCAGCTTTTTTCTTGTAGTTAATTTCTAGTTTCATAGCATTGTGGCCAGAAAAGATACTTGATATGATTTCAATCTTCTTAAATTTATTGAAGCTTGCTTTGTTTCACAATATATGGTCTATCTTTGAGAATGTTCCATGTGCACTTGAGAAGATTGTGTATTCTACTGTTTTTGGATGGAACGTTCTATTAATGTCTATGAAGTCCATCAGCTCTACTGTTTCATTTAAGGCCATTGTTTTCCTGTTGACTTTTTGTCTTGAAGATCTATCCATTGATGTAGGTGGGGTGTTAAGGCCCCCTACTACTATTGTTTTACTGTCAATTTCTCCCTTTGAGTCTGTTAATAGTTGCTTTACAGCTTTTGGTACTCCTGTGTTAGATGCTGATATATTAATAAATGTTATGCGTTCTTGGTGGAAACTCCCTTTTATCATTATGTAATGGCCATCTTTGTCTCTCATTATCTTTTTTATCCTGAAGTCCGCTTTCTTTGATATAACTATACCTATGCTTGCTTTCTTTTGCTTGCCTTTTGCCTGGAGTATCATCTTCCATCCCTTCACTCTGAACATATGTCTCTCTTTATATCTGAGAGGTTTCCTGGAGTCAGCATATTGTTGGGTCTTGTTTTCTAATCCATCCAGACACTCTATACTTTTTGATTCATGAATTCAATTATTTACATGTAGGGCAATTATTGATATGTGATGGCTTAATACTGCCATTTTATCTTTTGTTTTCTGTTTTTTCTATATTTCCATTGTTTCTTTTCCCTTGAATTTCTGACTGTCATTTCACTTGGTGGTTTTCTGTGATGGCTTTCTCAATTTTATTTTTATTTATGATTTGTAACTCTGCTCCGATTTTTTGTTTTGTGGTTACCATGAGGTTTGTATAAAACACCTCATAGATGAGATAGCCCTTTTTCTGATAGCCTCTTATCTCTACTAGCCTATGCATGTTCCATGCATTTCTTCTTCCCATTCCCAGTTTTTGTTGTCAAAAATTATTCTTTTTTGTGTCGTGAGTTTGTGATCAAATTGAAGTAGTTATAGTTATTTTTGATGCTTTCTTTTCCTTTATCTTTCATGTTATAATTAATTGTTTGCTAATCTGTCTGATAGACAGCTGTGATTTTCTCATTTTGTCTATTTATCTCCTTGCTCTAAGCTTTGTTCGTGTTGCTGTCAGGAGCCCAGGTTCTTGTATGCAGACCCCACTGCTGTAGATCCAGTGCTGGGGTTGCTGCCACTGGGGTCTGGGTCTCAAGTTCTGCTGTCTTCCTGAAGCTTCAGGTCACAAGCCCTGTCATCTCTGGTCACCCACATCTGCTGGTGTGCTTTTTAAGACCTTAGATCAAGGTATCCTTCTCCTGCCAGTGAAATCTATGTTTCGGTTGCTGTCCCCACTGCTGGAGAGACCAGTGTCACTGCCAGAGGAGGAGAAGGGGACCAGGTCACTGGCACAGCTCTGTGTCCTGAAGCATGAGGACATGTTTGCCACCCACCATCACTGATGGGGGCAGGGACCAGAGCCCTTGGTTGTTGGCAGCATGCTGGTGGCCTGCTCTGAAACCTCAGATGAGGGCATCCTGGCTCTAATGAGGAAATTCATACTTTGGAGGTAGACTTCTTTGCTGGAAAGACTGGCACTACTGCCAGAGGTGGGGAAGTGGGCAAATCTCTGGCTCTGCTCCGTGTCCTGAAATCTCAGAACATGTGCACCACCCTCACCGCTGGGAGGGGTAGGGTCCACAGCTTCTGGTTGCTGTCACTCGTGCACACATGCTCAAGGTCTGTTCTGAAACCTTGGATGAGGGGACCCCACACCTGCCAGGGAAATTCACACTTTGGATGTAGTCCCCACTGTTGGAAAGACTGGTGCCACTACCGGGGAAGCGTGAGGGGGCCAGGTCGCTGGCTTCACTCTTTGTCCTAAAGCTTCAGAACATATGTGCCACCTACTACCAATTGTGGGACAGGGGCCAAGCTATGAATGCCATGTTTGCCATTGGAGCCTGCAGTCGCTGGCATGCATATGAGTGTCAGAATCTGCATTGTGGATTGCTGCCACTGGGGGAGTCTGTGGGGGTTGCTCCCATAGTTCCAATGCCTCCAGATGTCTAGTCCATTCACTTTCAGGTATATGGATTCATGGATCACTCAGGCATTTTGGTGTGCTGTGCAGGGAGTCATGTTTTGGTCACTGGATGTCTGAATCATTGTAACTTAGAGGGGAGAGACAAAGGGAACCACTCATGCTGCTGTGATGCTGACATCACTCTCACCTTAAATGTGGGCTTTTCACAAATGGTCCTTAGTTTCCTGAGGTTGTTTTCTTCTATTACCAATTTATTGGGTTTTTTTTTAAAATCATGAAATGGTGTTGAATTCTTTTAAATAGATTTTCTGAATTGATTGAGATAATAATGTGGTTTTTAAAAACAGGTTGTTGTTCATTCTATCAATGTGGTATATTATATTGATTGATTTTCATATATTGAACCATCCTTGCATTTCAGGAAAAAATTCCACTTGGGCATAGTTTATAATCCTTTGAATGAGGTATTGAATTCTGTTTGCTGGTATTTTGTTGAATATTTTCGTGTCAATATTGGTCTACAGTTTTCTTCTCTTTTAATTTCTTTGCCTGGCTTTAGTAGCTGGATAATGCTGACCTCATAGCATGGGTTTGTAAGTGTTGTCCTCTTCAACTTTTTGGAAGGTTTTTAAGGAGATTGATGTCATTCTGCTTTAAATATTTCACAGAATTCACTAATTAGCCATCTGGCCATTAGCTTTTCTTTGTCAGGAAGTTTTTGTTACTTATTGAATCTCTTCGATAGTTGTAGGTTTGTTCATAATTTCTTTTTCTTCATGATTCAGTCTTGATAGGTCATGTGTTTCCAGGAATTGATCCATTTCATCTAGGTTATCAAATTTTTTGGCAGACAGTTGTTCAAAGTGTTTCCCTATAATCCTTTTAATTTCTGTAAAATGGAGTGTAATGTCCTCATTCTCATTTCTGATTTTAGTTATTTGATTTCTTTTTTTTTCTTTAGCAAATCTATCTAAACGTTTGTCAATTTTGTTACCCTTTTCAAAGAACCAATTATTGGTGTGGTTGATTTTCTCCATTGTTTTTCTCTTTTCTATATTGTTATTTTTGCTCTAATTTTTATATTTCTTCTCTTCTGTTAGCTTGGGGTTTTGTTCTGTTTTTAACCAGTTTATCAAGAAGTAAAGTTGTCAATTTGATATATTTCTTCCTTTTTAATGTAAGCATTTACAGCTATAAGTTTCGCTCATAGAATTGCTTTCACTGCATCTCATACATACTGATATGTTTGTTTTGTTTTTGTTTCAGGTATTTTAAGTATTTTCATGTGATTTCCTATATGTCCAGTTGGTTGTTTAATAATATGTTGTTTAAATTCCACATATTTATGGATTTTCCAGTTTTCCTTCTGCTATTGATTTCTAGTTTCATTTCATTGTGATTGCAATTGATACTTGTTATAATTTCAATTTTTAAAAAGGTATTGACTTGTTTCATGGTCTAGCATATGGTCTATCCTGGAGAATGTTTCATGTTCACATGAGAAATTTGTATGTTCTGCTTTAATTGAATAAAGCATTTAGTATATGTTTTTTAAGTCTATTTGTTCCATAGGGTAATTCATGCCTTCTGTTTCCTTACTGATATTCTGTCCATTTGTTTTATTTATTATTCAAAGTAGGGCATTTAATTCTTCTGCTATTATTGTAGAACTTTCTATTTTTCCCTTAAATTCTATCAATGCTCACTTCATATATTTATCTTCAATTCATGTATATGAATTCATATATGTGAATGATTATATTCATTATACTTAAATATTTATATTCATATATTACACTAGCCACATATCCTTGTTAAATGTCATCCTTCTTTGTCTCATAGCAGTTTTATACATAGTCTATTATGTCTAATGCTTGTATAGCTACTCTGACCCTCTTTGGGGTACTATTTACATGGAATATCTTTTTCCATACTTTCATTTCAATCTATACTTGTCCTTAGATCTAAGTGAATCAGTCCCTTTTGGACAGCATATAGGTGGATACTATTTATTTTTTGTTTTAATTCAGTCAGTCAATCTATGTCCTTTTGCGGGGAGCAGTTTAATCCATTTCTATTTGGTGTAATTGCTGATGGGGAAAAATTTGCAATTTAACTATTTTATGAATTGTTTTCTGTACGTCTTATAGATTTTTTGTCCTTATTTGTTCCCTTACTACTTTACTTTCTATTTAGTTGATTTTTTGCAGTCACATATTTTGATTCTGTTCTCATAATCTTTTGTGTATATTCTATAGATATTTTCTTTGTGCTTAACATGAGGATTATATTTAACATCCTAAAGTTATAACAATTTATTTTAAACTACAAACATGTTAAACTAAATCTTATGCAAAAACTCTACTCATTTTCTGTTTTCTCCCCAATTTATGTTGTAGATGTCACAAATTGCATCATTATATATTGTGTAAGCACTAATATAGGTTTATAGCTATTTTTATACTTATATCTGTTAAACTTTATAAAATAATGAAAAGAGGAGTTACAAACCAAAATTATAATAATACAGGTTTTACATTTGCTGGTATATTTATCTTTACCATAGAACTTTATATATTCATATGACTTTCAGTTGTTGTCTAGCATCCTTTCTTTTTATATTGAATGACTGCTTTTTCTTTAGTGAGTCTGGCTAAGGGTTTGCCAATTTTGTTTATCTTCTCAAAGAACCAGCTCTTAGTTTCATTAACCTTCCTGTTTTATTTTTTTTTCTTTTGGTTTCTATTTCATTTATTTCTGCTCTAATTTTTATTTTTTCCCTCCTGCTGACTTTGGCCTTTGTTTGCTCTTTTTTTTTCTAGTTCTGGTAGATGGAATTTAACATTACTTATTTGAAATTTTTCTTCTTTGTTATGGTGGGCCTCTAATCCTATGAATTTCCCTCTGGAGACAGATTTTGCTGGATCCCATATGAGTTGTTATAATGTATTTTCATTTTTATTGGTCTCCAGATATTTTTTTGATTTCTCCTTTAATTTCTCCCTTGATCCATTGGTTATTCAGTAGCATGCTGTTTAGTCTCCACATATTTGTCACTTTCCAAGCTTTTTTTTTTTTCTTGTAGTTGATTATGGTCAGAACGATCCTTTATATGGTTTCAATCTTCTTAAATATCTTGAGACTTGCCTTGTTTCCCACCGTACAGTCTGTTTTTGAGAATGTTCCATGTGCACTTGAGAAGAATGCGTATTCTGCTGTTTGGGGATGTAGTGTTCTATTTATATCTGTTAAGTCCATCTGGTCTGGTTTTCATTTAATTCCACTATTTCCTGGTTGAATTTCTATCTGGATGATCTATCCATTGATGTAAATGTGGTGTTGAGGTCCCCTACTATTATTGTGTTACTGTTACTTTCTACTTTTACATCTGTAAATAGGTGTTTATGTACTTAGTTGCTCCTCTGTTATGTGCATATATATTTATGTCTTATGTCCTCTTGGTGGAACGTCTCTTTTGTCATGATATACTGCATCTTTTTGTCTCTCATTGCCTTTTTGTCTTGAAGTTTACTTTGTTTCATATAAGTATGGCAGCATCTGCTTTCCTTTGCTTGCCATTTTCTTGAGGTATTGCCTTCCATTCCTTCACTCTGAACCTGTGTTTGTCTTCAGAGATGAGATGTGTTTCCTGGAGGCAGAAAATTGTTGGGTCTTGTTTTTTAATCCATTCAAGCATTCTGTGTCTCTTGTTTTTTTTGGTGAGCAAAATTGGCCCTGAGCTAACATCCGTTGCCAATCTTCCTCTTTTTGCTTGAGGAAGATTGTCCCTGATATAACAGCTATTCCAGTCTTCCTCCACTTTGCATGTAGGATGCCGTCACAGCATGGCTTGATGAGCAGTGATAGGCCTGCACCCAGGATCTCAACCTATGAACCCTGTGCCACTGAAGTGGAGTGCACTCCCGTATCAACTACACCACCAGGCTGGCCCCCACTCTGTGTCTTTTGATTGGAGAACTCAATCATTTACATTTAGAGTGATTATTTATATATGGGGGCTATTTTATCTCTTGTTTCCCAGTTGTTCTGTATTTCCTTTGTTTCTCCTCCCATGTATTTCTGACTGTCATTTCACTTTGGTTATTCTCTATAATGGTTTTATCTTTATTTATCATTTGTGTCTATGTTCTGAATTTTTGTTTAGTGGTCACTGTGAGATTTGCATAAAAAATCTTGTAGATGAGATACTCCATATTCTGATAGACTCTTATCTCCTTAGACTAAGCATGTTCCACCCCTTTCCTCTTCTCTATCTAAGTTATTGTTGTCACAACTTATTCCATTTTGTGTTGTGAATTTCTGATTAAAATGAAATGATTGTAGTTATTTATGACATTTACTTTTAATGTTATATTTAAGTATTTGCTAAACTGTTCTGATAGAGAGCTTCAATTTTCTGATTTTGTCTATTTATCTCCTGTTCAAGGCTCCATAAACCATTTTTTCTTTTCAGGTATGAGGGCCTTCTTGATCATTTCTTGTAGGGAAGGTGTGATGATGAATTACCTCAGCTTTTGTTTATCTGGGAAAGTTTTTATTTCTCCATCATATCTGAAGGATAGTTTCACTGGACAGAGTATTCTTGGCTGAAAGTCTTTTTCTTTCAGAATTTTGAATATGTAATTCCACTTCCTCAGCCTGTGAGATTTCTTCTGAGAAGCCCACTGAAAGCCTGATAGGGGTTCCTTTGTAGGTTATTTTCTTCTGCCTTGCTGCCCTTAGTATTTTTTCTTTGTCATTGACTTTTGCCAGTTTTACTAATATATGCCTTGGAGAAGGTCTTTTTACATTGATGTAATTAGGAGTTCTGTTAGCTTCTTTTACTTGTAATTCCATCTCCTTCCCCAGGTTGGAATGTTTTCATCTATTATTTCTTTGAACAACCTCTCTGCTACTTACGCCCTCACTTATCTCTCTGGAATACCTATAAAACTTATGTTGCATTTCCTACTTGAGTCAGATATTTCTTGGAGAATTTATTCATTTCTCTTAAGTTGTAGTTATCTTTCCGCCTCCACCTGAAGCATTTCTGTATTTCTGTCCTCTAAATTACTAATTTTTGTCTTACATAGTTTCAGCTTTTTTCTTTAAGGATTCTAGGTTGTTTTTTATTTCATTTATTGTGTTTTCATCTCCAACATTTCTCCTTTTTTTCTTTTAGAGTTTCATTCTCTTTTGTGAAGAATTCCCTCTGCTCATTAATTTGATTCCTGAGTTCATTCAGCTGTCTTTCTAAGTTTTCTTGTAACTCATTGAGTTTATTTATAACTATTTTGAATTCTCTGTCATTTAGATTGTAAAGTTCTGTGACATCAGGATTGGTTTCTGGACATTTTTCACTTTCCTTCTGGTTTGGAGTGTTAATGTATTTCTTCATGTTGTTTGATGAGTTGGACCTTTGCCAGTGTATAGTGGTAGTGTCTGGTCACAGACTCCACTTGCCACTACTGGGTGGGGGGCTGCAGCTGTGTTTTCTGAGCCTGCTGTGTCCCCAGGAAGTTGTGCACATACCTTTGAAGTTGTACCAACAGGGCTCTCTGTCTCTGGCTGCTGCTGCTTCACACACACTAATACAGGCATTCTGGAGGGGATCCCCTTCCCTGGCCAATTGGGCAGCTTGCAGGTTGCCTGCCTGGGTGCACCAGGTTGGATTGTGAGTGAGAGGGTACTTTCCTTCCCATCAGTGCTCCTGCTCTGCACTCACCAGTGCACAGCCTAGGCTGCTTAGTTTGGTGAGACATCTTCATGGTGACTGAGCTGCTTTCCTGCTGGCTGAGAAGCAGCTCCAAGAAAGAAAGCATTCCCAAAGATGCCTGCCTTTTCTCCCATCTCCTCTCAGAGCCATGTGCCAGCTGCTGTGTGAGTCCTTGTGCCCTAGATTTCAGCCACTAAGGAGGGGGAAGAGATCCACTTACCTCCTTCCACTGCTTCCTGGGGATCCAATACCCCCACCTTCAGATGTATGGGTGTATGTATCTCTCAGATGTCTATTGTGTTGTGTGGATATCCTTTGTTGGTCAATGAATTTTCTCTTTATGGTATGTTAGGGGCAAGAGACCAAGGGAACAGCTCACTCTGCCATGATGCTGACATCACTCCTCTCCTGCATTTTTAAATCAGTTTTGTTAATATTCTTGGTTGGCAGTTTTTCTTTCAGCATTTTTTAGGATCCCACTGCCTTCTGTCCTGCAAGGATTCTGCTGTGAAATCTTATGACAATTTTATAAAGGCTTCCTTGTACACAAGGAGTCACTTTTTCCTTTCTACTTTCAAGATTTTCTCTTTGTCTTTGACATTCACCAATTTAATTATAGTATGTCTCAGTGTCGGTTCATTTGGGTTTATCCCACTTGAGTTTTGTTAAGCTTTTTGGATTTGTATATCCATTTCTCTTTTCAAATTTGGAAGTTTTGATCCATTATTTCTTCAAATAAGTTTTCTGCTCAATTCTCTCCTTCTTCTTCTTCTGGGTCACCTATAATTGTATGTCCATCCATTTGATGGTATCTCCTAAGTCCCTTAGACTCTGTTCATTTTCCTTCTTGTCTTTTTTTGCTCCTCAGACTTGGTAATCTCATAAAACTCATAAAATCTCATATTCTTTCTTTTTCCTACTCAAGTCTGTTGTTGAATCTCTCTAGTGATTTTTCAAATCAGCGATTGTATTTCTCAGCTCCAGAATTTCTGGATTCTTTTTTATAACATCTATTTCTTTGTTAATAGTCTCATTCTGCTCATAAATTATTTTTATGATTTTGTTTCATTGCCTGCCCATGTTTTAATTTAGCTCATTAAGCTTATTTAAGACCATTGTTTCCTTAGGGTCATTTTCAGGGTATTGATCTTTTTCCTTTGAATGGATCTTGTTTCCCTGTTTCTTTATGCCCTGTGATCTTTTGTTAAAATTTAGCCATATTAAAAAACAGTCATCTCTTCTAATCTTTGTTGCCTGGCTTTTTCAGGGGTATGCTTTCACTAATAAGCCCAGTATAAACTCATAAAGACAAAAATAGTCATCCTCTCAAACCTTTTATAGGGATACATCTTTGCTAAGCCTGTGCTTGTACTTTTATTCCAGTACCCCTTTAAACATGGCTGCTTTTAAATATCTTAATTTTCCTAAAAGTCTAACCCCTGCTTCTTCTCAAATGACTTAGATTTCTATTGTATTCCTCTAGCAGAGAATTCTTGTCCTCATGTGCTACTGTATTCCAGAGTGTCTGCATCTCTGATGCTCCACTTTACCTGCCAATGAGTCCTATAACATAATATCCAAACTATGCCACCCTTCCCCTTGTGGCTCTGTGTCAGACAAGAGAGAAACTAGTCCCTTGGGCAGCACACAGTAATCCAGAATGTTGCAGGAAATTTTTAATCCTTCCCTTCTGTCTCAAGGGAGGCTAGGAATAGGGTGGCTTCACCTGACCATGCCACATTTCACTAGAGAGAGCTTGGGGCAAGGGTGAGTAAAATTCTGTGAAATTTCCCACCATTTTTAATGTGGCTATTTCTTGATTAGGCATTTGCTTAGTTGCTGCAGCTTTTTAGCTGGTTTCTAGAGTTCTCTGTTTTGATCCTCATGTTATTGTTTATTCAGTGTTTCTGTGGAAGAATAAGAGCTTGGAACTTTTCTGTCCACCATCTTGCTGATGTTAAGCCTACAAAATGTCTCTCATGTACAGTCCAATTTTTAGTAGGTATATACAGAAGTATGACATTTGTAATATTCTGAAAAATTAAAATAGCTGTTAGTTTTTTATAGAGTGGAGTATGTTTTCATGAATGCATATATTTAGCTAAATTTTAAAAATTTCAATATGTATATTCACTTATTGCTTGGATTAATAGAATAAGATTAAAATAATAGTTTTAAGGAGCGCACTGATTAACCCATTTATCCTCTCTACAAAGCATCATTAAGTAATTAAAAGTATCATTAAAAGTATCATTATCCTCATTTTACAGGTAGATAACTATGGCACAGGTCAGTTAAGTGACTTGCTGACACTCACGCAACTAGTTCATGGCAGAGATGGGATTCGAACGCAAGTGGTCTGGTTCCCAATCCCATGTTCTTAAACACTCTATTGCCTGGCCTTGGTGGAGAATCTCAAGGAAATCATCTTTCAGGTGTCAACTGTAATGCCCTGAAAGTCATCTAGCATCAGAGGTTCGTGCAAACCACAATGTCCTGAAATTTACTGATAATGGAGAATGTAGACCTACTTCTCATGAAGATGAACAACTGTTTTTCTGCATGGGAAAACTGTATTATGAAAATTGACTATGCATCCCATAGAAATGTTCTAGGTCTGATGTTCCAAGTATTGGAAATACAGAATGTGTTGTACAGAGAAAAGGCTCTGTAACATTGCACTGGTGATGTCTTACCCATGAAGTCGAAAATGGTTTAGATGTTGACTGCTGTAATTTTGTCAGTATAAATATGAGCTTAGTCTTACTCACATATTTTTATAAGACAAGTTTAAGGATAGAGATGGTGGCCTTCTTTTGCGTCTCTCATTACTCTTAGGTTAGTATTAAAGAATGCAGTATGTGACAAATGTTAACTGAATGAAAGTTGAAGAAAAGTGGCAAAGTCTGTTTATTAGCCTAACGTTAGAAACCTGATGTTTTTTCACTTTGGATTCAGATGAAGTCAAAAATTTCTTTCAGTTATGCTCAAGATTTATATTTGAAGAATCTCAAAATTTTTAAAAATATTGTTGCCTTCCAAATGCTTTCAAAGACTACTAAGCTATTTGAATTGATTAAAGTTGTTCTTCATAAAGTGATCAACATTCCTAACATATTAACACTCTCTCTAGGAGAGAACATTCTTGGACAATATATTACATAAATTTTTCTCCGCTGCTACTAAAGTCTTTGGAATATTTTAAAAACATATTTAGATAAATATTTTCTGGCTTATGAAAAGACACACTAAATAGATGAGATTTATATATATTAAAATATAATATTTCCACTTGGAAACACAAATTGTTGAAAATTCAACAAATAGAGATTGTAGTATAATATCAAAATTATTTCCCCCAAATTCACCACTATATTCCTAAATATTATTATTCAGGATTAATATTTGCAAGAAGCATTCATTACAATCAATGAAATTTAGTTGAAATTAGAGTATTAGTAAGTATGGGGGTTCAAGGTAGTAGGTAATTCAAAACATTTATATTTATTAAATATTCTTATTTGTTGATATGGTTTTCTTAAATTATCCTTGTGTCTGGCTTTATCCATATATTGCATAGTTAACAAAGAATAGGGACAAAATACCTTTGTGGGAAATTATTTATTTTTAATAGAATAATAGAGATAGTTGCAGTGCTGTCTTACCTTTCACTCTATGTCCTAAAAGAAGACAAGACAATGATGGCAAGAATTACTTGAAAATTGTTGAGATCACTGATATAAATATCACACATACAGTTTATATGGAGTATTAAAAATAAACAAAAACTCCAATGCATCAAAAAAAAATTTCATTATGTGTATAGAGAATTGTATATGGAAGGCTTAAATTTGCACAGTGCCTAGCAGATAACAAGGGTTTCAGAGCTGTAGATCCCTCTCCTTTTATAAATTAAAGCAGCTTTTCACACACCTTTCACAGAGGAAGTCAGTCTAACATTAAGTGAGAAATTGTTATTAATCATTTCATCCACATAGTTCCAACTCAAACACTGTAATTCCTTCCTTCCTTCTTTCCTCCCTTCCCACCTTCCTTCCTTCCTTCCCATCTTCCTTCCTTCCTGCCTTCCCTCCTTTTTCTCTCTTTCTTTCTCTGTTTTTCTCTTTGAATAATGATCATTATTTCTTCAACTGGAACTAATTAACTGGTAGTAAAGGCTAAGTCAATTTACCTATTTGTGTCATTTTTTTTCTCTTTTCAGCACAATGAGGACAACTAAGGATTTGTTAATATCCCCTTCTGGAGCCAAAACCAAACAAACTCTACATTAGCTCTAGTTTGTCTTGAGAAGTCCTTGGGGATGATGCTGTACTAGGTAAGTCCTGACAAATCTATCAATATTATAATATTTTCACCTGATCAAAGCTCACATCAAGTGCAAGTGACTTTTGAGTATGTAATAAAGAATAGAGTAAAATAATGAATATGTATGTTCAAGGAGTTTGACTATGGGTTATATTCTAAGAGTACATCAGTAGCCTTTCCAAAGAACAATTTGAAACCTTGGGGTGCTTGAAAAGCCCCTAGGAGACAACTGTCTCAAACAAGGGAAGATCCAACAATCTTCTCCCAAATTCTCAATGCCACAACAATGGAGCCATTCATAATAGGTGCAGCCAGGTCTGTCTAGAGGGCTAAATGAGGATGCAGGATAATTAAACAACCAGGAATTTTTCAACATGTTATTTATTTATAGAAATCAAGGAATTACCAGATTCAGTTTTAAAACAAGTGTTGGCTTGTTACAAAAAACAGATACCCACATTCCTGGTTTAGATGTAGAAATGAGATTCTGGAAAGCAAGCAAAGTTATTCTAGGGAAATATGAGTTGGAAGAAATGAATCTTGAATTATGTTTCAGAGGAGAAAATGATTTGTCTTGTTACAGAAAATATAAGAGGGCCTTTAACATAAAGGAATTATTGAGTATGATTTGTAGAGTATATTATGTAAGTATGTAAAGGAGGTAGAGCAGTTTCATTTATTAAGACAGACAATATAAATGAAATGGGGTGACAAAACTATTGCTAAGCTAGTCGAGTGGTAGTGGGCAAGATAGGTAGTTTCAGCCCATGATTAAGGTTTTATTCAGCTACATTTGTTATAAAACATATGTTGAAATTATTTCCGATGCCTAAGAATTTATTTGAACTAACTAGTTGAATATGATAGGTAGAAGTAGCATTGTAAAGAATATCTTTTTATCCTCTTCTACGGTTCCCTAAACATAGAAGATTGTATAAAATAACAAGTCAAGAAGAAAAAGAAAATCAAAGACGTACTATGCTGGCTCAGTTAGATGGATTTCTGTGTGGCCCAGTGATGGATGTGTGATGAAGACAATATGAGATCATCAAAATAAGACATCTTAAACTAGACAGAATTACCATGATATTAATGATTTTCTCTGATAAAGTAATTTAATTTGTACTATGAAGCTTTAATTAATTCTCCAGAGCCTAACAAAATGAAACACAACCATTATTTATATTAGTAATTTATTTCTTTTAAAAAGATAAAAATAGGAAAATATGATCATCACAATTCTACCCAAAACCCAACTCTACAGTGCTTATAGCAAACCAAAAAAAAAAAAAAGAATTCAAAATCTATGTCTTAATCTACAAGGTCATCCACTGTTGCTACCACCATACTTCCCAAGTTAACTCCAAATACCAATAATATTAAAAACCTACACTCACCTGTATTTGTTTGTTTCACATCTCCTGAGAATACTTTGGATTTTTTTTTTCTTGTGTGCTTATCTGGCTATGTTATCCTCCTACTTTCCCATTTGGTCTAATATTGCACATCATTTGTGGTGCAGCTGATCCATGAGCCATCCACGGAATCTCCTCTGATCCTAGAAAGGATTAATTCCACCAAGGCATGAACGTTTTTTATTCTCTACAAATTCCCGTTTGGAGCAGGGATAAAGAACTAATTACAAAACTATGAAGTCAATTCAATAAAACTTCTTTTTTTGATTGGTAAATATTTTGCTTTTCCATAACTTCTTTCCTGTCTGCAATTAAAAAAGGTTAATCTCTTTTTCACAAAAGGGCTTTTCAAAAATTTGGAATGTTATTATAATTGTCATAAATTATTATTTTCCAGACTAAACACATTCATTTGTCCTTGTCACATGATTTACAGACTTGTAAATACCCAGACACCATCTTCTTAGTGTATTATAATTACGTTCACCTAGTGTAATAAGATAGGTTGAACCTTTCTGATGATGTGATTAAATGGAGAAATATATCAGGTTCATGAATAGAAAAACATGATACTATAGAAATGTCAAAATCATCCACATTCATGTAAAATTTCAATAAAATTATAATCTGAATATATGATTCTAAAATTGAGATTGAAGAATAAATGCCCAAAAAAAAGCAATAAAAATTTTAAAGGAAGAGCAAGTATATAGAATTAAATATTATCAAAGTCTCATAATTAAAATAATTGCTCATAGCTCAGAAATAGACAGAGTTACACTGTATACTGTGAATATATATGCATAATATTATGCATTGTTACCTATATTAATACGATAAGAGTCTTTCAATTAAGTGGCAAAAGAAAATATTCTTTCATATATAGTGTTAGAATATTGACTACTTATTTGAAAAATAAGCAGAGTAGATCGCATTCAGACAAATAAATTTCAGAGTACATAGAAACCTAAATATAAAAAAAAGGAAATATATGTAAAATATATATAATGTATATAAATTTTTATAAAAAATATAAACAGATCATCCCAAGAATGTGTAATTATATTACGTCAGTCCTTTAGCTTATGTCTTTGATCTTCTGCCTCTCAAGTTTTCATGGACTTTATTACTACAATTAAATTCTCCTCATGTGCTGGATTATTACATTCATTATAAAAATATGTCTCATGTCATTTATATTTTATTCTCTCCTATGAGCCCCCAATTCCTTGATTATTTCCTATTTCTTTTCTCTTGCGTAGAGTCTAACATTTTTAAAAGCTTTCTGTATGCCTGCCTCCAATTCCTCAGCATCCATTTTCTCTTCAATTCTTTTCAATCCACATTTCATCCCATTTTTCTGCTTTGAAGTTGTTTCTTAGATAGGTCGATACTGCGCTATAGCTTGCCAAAAACTTTGGTCTGGTCTCTGCCCTGATCATAATCAGTTTCTCAGCAACATTTGGTATGGTTGACCATTCTCCCTTGTTCACTCCATTCTCCAGTTTTTCATGACCCACATTCACTTAGTTTTCCTCCTAATATCTTGGCTGTCTTGACCTTCTTTCTCAAAATTTTAAATATGACATATGCAAAACTTTATTCTCACTTCTTTTATTTTCTTTATGTGTGCTCTCTTCCTAGGTCATCTCGTTCAGTCTCATGTTTTTAAATATCACATGTACAGCTCCGACTTCCTGTTTGAATTTTGTATTTAGTTGTCTCTTAGAAATATCCCACTTAGCATAACTCTCCATTCAATTCTACAAATATACTTTCCTTAATCCTTCCATTTCCACAAATTGATCTGCCATCCACTTATTAAGTCATTCCCCAAATTTAATAGTCACTCAGAATTCTCATCCTTCTTCTCATATTATATTCAAATCTGACAATAAATCCTACCTACTATGCTCAATAAAGTAATCCTTAAACGTAGCTCTTCTTCCAGGTTCTACACCTAAAACCTAGTCTCAGGCACCAACTCTCTCCTGGAGTACTCCAAGACGAGAAACAAAAACAGCAAAACAGCTCTGAAAGGAAAGTTAGCATCGTCTCTAAAAACAGTGATGCTGAGGCCAGATGCCTGGATTCAAATACAGACCTCAGCAATCACTAACTGTGTTAGGTGACTCACATTCACATTTGTTTCTTTGTGCATGTGCCTCTGTACCTCTGTTTCTTCATTCACATTATGGGGATAGGAAATAGCACCTACCTCATTGGGTTATTTTGGGTATTAACTATATCAGTATATTAGAATATGTGGTGTAGAACAGTATATATGTACATGATTTTGTACTATATAAATAGAGGAAAATTCTCTAAATGTCACCACTTCAAAAGTAGCATTCCTATATCATAAAAGATCTATTAACACAGTTAAAAAACAAATTAATAAGAATAAAATTATACAATATCAATAATTATAATAAAGATGTACTTAAGAGAGTGTATCATTGAAACAAAACAGAAAAGGGAATTAAAATAAAGTCCAGAATCAGACATTGTCATATATAGAGAGATGCCCGATTTATAAAAATAATACAACAAATCTATTGGTTATCTGGACTTGCCTCAGAAAGACTGAGCAATATAGGAAAAAGTTTTGAAAACAGATCTTTGTTCTTTCCTCAGAACAGCCATGGAAATAGATGGTCTATTAAATATATGAGACTGGATCAATTGGATATTCATTGATATTCACGGAAAGGGTATCTTGATCACTAACCCATGAAATACATAAAAATCGATTCCAGATGGATTTTATATCTAAATAAAATAAAATATCACTTTTGGAAGATAATATAGGGAAATATGTTAATGCTAGTGAAGAAAATAAAGATTTCTTTACCTGGATGCAAACAAATTAAGCATAAAAGAAAATAATTATATTTATTAAAATCAAGAAATTATATTAATTGTAAAAAGCATAAAAATTAAGCAAGCCACCAAGTGAAGTGGGAGTGAATATTTACATACATAAAATTGACAAAGATCTTATGTCCATAATATATACAGAACTCAAAAAAAAACAGTAAAAATGGAAGACAAACCAATAAAAATGAATTACTTGAAAATGTATTTGACAAGAGAGTATACTGAAATTAACAAAAAATACGTGAAAAACGTGTTCAATATCATTAGCCATCAAAAGACTGCAATGATAATGTAATGTGCAATCTCTATATGTCCTCCAGAGTGAATAAAAGGAAAGAGGCAGAGAATACAGCCTGGTTGGTGAATGTGGCAATATCTATTCAAACCTTCCTATGACCCAGTGATGCCTCTCTCAGTATATATTTGTGCACTAAAACACAGGCAGAAGAATTTCACAATGGCCTTATTTGCATTAGTCAAACACTGGAAATAAGAATAATGCCCATTTACTAAGAGAATACATAAATGAAAGGTGTGCTTCTTACAATAAACTAGTATACAGCAATCAAAATGATTCAAATATTTCACTGGGTCAAAGTCTCAATCATGAGATTGAAGGAAATAAGAAATATCAAAGAATACATGTGCATATGATTCTATTTACATATCTTACAAATACAAACCAAAAAAACTCACAGTAAGATGGTTATCCTGCAAAGATGAATGGTTGTTAACTGCAAAGGAAATGTCTGGGTGTCAGTAATGTACTCTTTCTTTTGGGAGGAGTTGGATACATGAGACGTTCTTAGTGGAAAATCATTGGCTATACACTTGACAATATATATATCCAGAGCTAAGTACATTTAAAAAATAAAAGGAAGAGAGTAAATGGTACATAAGTAATGGAAGACAGTATGAGTGGAAAATTTTTTAATGTTTGGTTGAGGAAGTAAGCAAAGAAATAAAACTGTATCAGCTAGATTGGGATGTGGCATCAGAGAAGTCTTTTCCATTTTGTCTGAATTTATTTTAGAGACCATACGTTAGAAATTGATTATATGTAGAGCAAATTATTCAATAAAGTGAAAGGCTAATGGTGCAGGAGAAAGATGGAGTAACAGGCTCAAGTCTTACAAGTTGAAGAAGGCATAATATCCAGAGACTGGCCTTTGAAAGAAGGAAGAACATTTTATCTCTTGATAGAAAGGAAGAGGAGAATACATATAATTTATACAAATTAATATAAAATGTTTCTTACTGATAGAGGTTTTTAATTAAAAAAACATTTTTAACATATAAAAAGACTTTGGTGTAAATTAACTCTGTCTTGAAACTCACTTCAATGAAATTATTCCCTGAGGTTTAAGTATATTTTTTAACTCAGTTTCACGCATGGGGGATGGTTTAAATGCAGCGGCTTCAAGGAGAGTACATAACCGATCCATTCGTGTGACTGAATTATTTATCCACATACAGCGTCCCTCTACAGCAGTATATTTCTACTTGTTTATTGTACCTTTACTTTTTCAGAGAGTTATCTGTAAAATAGTGGCGTTTCCTTTAAATATATTCTGACTTTCACTTATTTCCAGGGTTCTTACCTTCTTTTCCTAAATTTCAACTTGACGTAATTATGTTTCTCCGACATACTTAACCCAGCTATCACTTACCCAATTCAATGCATAGATTATTTTGTCATCCTCTCTTCCGTGAGATACACTAAAATTCCCTTTTTTACTCCAAATTATTATCTCATCCACATTCTTCACTTTTCTGAGGAATCTCATTTTTTTAATCTAAAGTTCACTTTTAAATCACACTTTTTCAGCCAACTGGACTTTCAGGCTGGCTTGAACACGTGTTTAAGTTTTGCCAAGTTTGATCTTAAACACTGCCTTAACACTTTTGTCAAAATGGCCTAATGCAAGTTATCTAGTGCCTTCTTGGTAAAGATGTAATTCTTTCTTCTTAATTAATCTCCACTTACATGACAAATTGATACTATTATCCATATCTTTAAAAAATATATTTTACAGTGTTTTACTTGAGAACATTAACTTGACCAAGACCATTGTTTGGAATACTCATGAAGTAATTTGGAAATAGCCAAATCACTTCAGAAATTTGGTTCCCAGTTTTCTGCATTTCTGCTAAAGATCTCCTATAAAATTACCCCATGACTCAATATCTTCATATTTCATAAACCAGGACCTTCTCATACCTAAAAAACAGCTCACAAGCAGTCAATTTGTATCCTTAGCTATTGAAACTTCGCCTGTCCACTTGTAAGTATTTCAAAATAAAAAGCATAACTAAAGGGGATTAAGTTTGTGTACTGAAAAGAAGGCAGAGCGTGTGGCTCCTCTCAGACAGAACCTCCAAAGAATCTGAAATTCAGGGAAAAAAGCAAATACATACCTCATTTGATTGTACTTCACTTTATTACAGATACTATGTGTTTTACAAGACTCTCCACCAGAAAAAAGATTATGACTCACTGATGGTTAGAATTTTTTAGCAATAACGTATTTTTTTAAAGATTGGCACCTATGCTAACAACTGTTGCCAATCTTCCTTTGTTTTTGTTTTTTTTTTT